>NC_057343.1:128965530-129268560 GCF_016509475.1 Prionailurus bengalensis
AGCCAGTGCTTATTATGGGATTTAGATAAATGGAGTTATTTAATCCCCAAAGCAATCTTGTGAGGGAGGTACTACCACTACCCTTTTTCAAAAAAGGAATAAACTCAGAGAATGAAAGAATGTGCCCCAGATCACACGGCTGAATGAGGACCTGCCCCAACGTCACACTGCAGCACCCTGTTTGTATTCACTAAGCTCTACTTCTACAAGTTTCAGCAACTCTATCTCTTCAAAATACAAGAAGGTGTACACACCCAATGTGAAATTTTAGGTCCCTGAAATTCCCTAATTTGTTTATACTAATGAAGGAGAAAAAGAATAAGTTTAAGCAATATTTAAACTTCACTTGAATAATTAGTATGTATTTCCTTCTATCTGATCCATTCTAGACCTATTTGATAGTTGTCCTCTCAGGAAGTAGCTTCACTTCTCCATTCCCAAGTTTTTGGGGTTGGAGTGTGAGACGTCATGGGATGAGAGCAGGGGTCAGTGCAATATTACCTTTGGGCACTGCTTGAGAAACTTCAAGAAAGCAATGAAGTAAAACAATTCTGAATGTTATCTCTTAACCTTTTCTTCTATTTGAAATACAGAGTATTAATAAATTGTTTAAAAGAAAAAAAGATGTCAGCACAAAGAAAAATTAAAGGCCTAAAAGAATGCCTTTGGATAAAATGAGTTGAACATACATTGTCCCATCATGCCTTTCCAGCACCTCAACTCCTTTCTATGTTTAACGAATTACTCACCATATGGTTCTTTGAGCATACAAAACTACTTCCATTGGAGCAGTCAAAATAGGCAGATTCTTGCTTTTGCAGACACTCTGCCAATTCTATGGCACAAATCATAAGCTCTCCATGAACAGTGAGACATACCCATCCTGGGTCTTCAGATCAGGGAACCACGGACTCAGGGAAGAGGGAGCTTCCCCTCTGGTGACTGTGACAGCAGCAGTCAGTTGTCAAGCAAGGAGCATCAGCATAGCCAGCCCCAGCAGTGGGCATGCCAGCCCCCAGGTTGTGTCCAGCCGGAGCAGAGGAAATGGCTCACCAAGCTGGTTCCATGTCTGACTCTGATGGCAGTTCTGGCTTCTCTTTGTTCCCACCCATATTCTAAGCCTAGCACCGCAAATTTTTCAGAGATTCTACCAGATGCCTGTTATCCTTCAGAAAATTTCTGTTACATTTAAACCAGCCAGAGTCAGCTTCAACCACTTGCCTTCAAGATTCCTACGGGATATATTATATACAAGGACATATTTGTGCTACATCACAACAACTGCAATGGCATCAGGCCGTATTAGGAGCTGCCACCAAATCCTTACCAGCATGTGAGACTTAACCTACCCTTGGACCTGAAAAACCACAAGGATGACCAAACTCTCTCATGTTTTTTTTTTCATTACTACATTATGCAATGACCAGTCTCAGAATCTCAGAGAATGGGAAAGCAGAAATGGATGAGACTGTAGTTCATAAGTGTTTCATGGTTTCCCCACTATTCTTAAATGTAAATTCTTAACAAATCCCAAGTCTATTTAACAATATATAAATTCCTGTCCTAACATTCTGCTATAAATTATACTAGTTTATACAACTAAAAGTGAGGTTGAGGTGGTATTGGAGGTGGAGAGGTGAAGACTGCTTAATGCACAAATTTTTTATTTCATTGGGTATCAGGGCAACATCAGCAAAACACAGCATGTGGGGCCAAAGCCTTCCAAGGTATTTTAAAAGAGAATCAGTCTTTATAAACAGGAAAACTGCTATAGGGTACACAGGACTTTATTACACAAAAGCTATGCTTTAAATAGAGTAAAACTGTTTAACAAACCATCATGTGTAGAAAAAACCGTCAAGGAAAGCAAGGACAGGATAAACATGAATCTCAAAAAAGTGGCTCAGAGGAAGAAAAAGTAAAATGCGAAGGGCTTATCTTCCCTAAATGAGCAGGGGACACACAGGAGTTTGTTTCATTATTAGGCTTTAAACTACTTGGACATACGAGGTAAATCATAATGAAAACTCTAAAGACACAAAGGACAAATAATGATAAGACTACAACAGACCATGTTACAGGAATAGCTTTCTTCAGTCTACTTAATTGTGGAAGCCCCCTGGTTAAATAACACATACCCCTGGAGCAAACACACTCTTGCTCTATCTTAACATGGAGGACAGAGCCCACATCCTTTTCATGGCAAGACCACCAGGCTGATAGCAGCCCTGAGTCAGATAATCACAAGCAGGTGGAGGTGATAGCTCGACATTGATCTTCATCAAGGGTAATTCACAGGCTCTCTGCAGCCTCTCACTCCAGACTCCATTTCAGGGATCCAGATGTTAAACGTGACCATTGGCTAATTCCTTACTTTAACAGACACTTCCCAGGCAACTCCACCCCTGGAGACACCCCTCCAGTTTGCCTAGCCTCGATTAAAGTGCTGCTTATTACAAAACATTGACAATGTTCCCGGAACATGTTTGCAGGTCTGCCTCAATCAACAGATCTGTCTGGCTCAATAAACTGATACACTCTGGCCCCTTCCCTGCAACATCTTAATAAGACAGCCAGAAAGCTGCTTTTTTGTTAACCTTTTAAAATGTTAGACATGAGTCTCGATAAAAACCAAAGCTCAGTTCCCAAGTGGATGAGAAACAGAACTCTAACTGCTCATCAACCAAGTATAAAAAAAATAAAATCCAGGGCGCCTGTGTGGCTCAGTCGGTTCAGTGCCTGACTTCAGCTCAGGTCATGATCTCACCAACTGTGGGTTTGAGCCCCATGTCAGGCTCTGTGCTGACAGCTCAGAGCCTGGAGCCTGCTTCAGATTCTGTGTCTCCTCCTCTCTGCCCCTCCCATGCTTGTGCTCTGTCTCTGTCTCTCAATTATAAATAAACATTAAAAAAATAAAAATAAAATACAATCCAACAGAAAAACTTCTATTGGAACCCTCACAGCTGAGAAATACAATGAATGACTTCCAGTGCTCCCTCTAGGAGTGGATGGTGAGGGGTCTGCTGGTAGACACTGTTTCGTTGTACAAGAAATGCCTGAAAATAGCAATAATGTGAGAATAATTCCATCCACCACATTCTCGTGGTTTGTGTGACATAATTGGAGAAAGCATATGAATTTGTCCATCCAAAGATCTTCTGGTTAAATCTCACCTCTACCGTTCTTTTGAGTCTTCTTTTCCTCACTTGTGTGGTGAAAACAATAAAGTCTTCCTCATGGAGCTGTGAAAGAAGTCTCCACCATGCTGTCTGTCATGTGGAAGGTGCTCAGCAATTATTGGCTCTACTCCTATTCCCTAGAACAGCTACAGCCACAAAAAGCTGCTTCATTCCTGACTGCTGTGGCATGAGCTGGTCTGTCCAGGTCCATAGCTTCCTAGGAGTCCATGGTTGCACCATCAAATTGACAATCACACCTTAGAATGCCCTGGAGCAACTTTCTACAATAGGCACAAGCCATTACTATATAGGGGCACCCAAGACTGAAGATCATGTTTAGAGCTATAAATTGGCTTCATTCCAGTCCCACAGAGTTGATGATCTTCTCTGCATGCTTAACATTTAGTAAAACTGCTACATTAAGGCAAAACGGTGAAGCAGTCCTACAACTGTCATTGTTGATCCCTATACACCCTCATGGTATGTTCCCTGTGCCCTCATAATCAGGCACCCCATGACTACATTTAATAAATGTTCCCCGTCATTCCACAACTATAATCTCATTATCACCCTTTGAGGTTCACCAGTTCGAACTCTGTTCCATCCCTCACCACAAAAAATGTTACCTGCTCCATGTCCCACTTATAGAATCACAAGCGGAACCATTTAGGGGAGATCTACTCTAATCTTCCATTTAAGAGAAAAACTGTGGCCCTGAGGCCCAGAGAAGTGAAGCCAGATGCTAGGTGACGTCAGAGCTGGGTCTGGAGGACAGACCCTCTGGCTCCAAGGCCAGCACTGTTTCCACTATAGAGCTCTGCCTTAGCAGAGAGGCTCCGCAACCAGACCAGAACCACGGCACACGATCGCTTAGTGTATTCCTGCTCTAAGGTAGTATTTGCTTTTAACAGGGACCCTTCGGCTCAGGTCATGATCTCGCGGTCCGTGAGTTCGAGCCCCGTGTCGGGCTCTGTGCTGACAGCTCAGAGCCTGGAGCCTGTTTCAGATTCTGTGTCTTCCTCTCTAACCCTTCCCCATTCATACTCTGACTCTCCCTGTCTCAAAAATAAATAAACGTTAAAAAAAAAGTTTTTTTGAAAAAGAAGCTTTGGCTTCCCCAAATCATTCCACTTATGTGACCACCTACACTCCCCAGAAAATGTTCTGCAGATGAAGGAAAATGTGAACTCCATCCACCATCCATCTATGTGTTCAACAAACATTTGCTGTGTGTCCACTATGTACAAGCCACAGTGCTATAGGGATTCAAAAGATTACTCCTTCCCCCATTATTCACTTTCTGTGTATCAGTTATCACACTCATCTTCCAGTCATCCTATGAAGTAGCTATTCTATCCGCCATTTTACAGATAAGGAAACTAGATCTAACAAAAGTTAAGTAAATACTCCAAGTCCTGAGGTCTAACAAAAGTTAAGTAAATACCACGAGTCCTGAGGTCTAACAAAAGTTAAGTAAATACCCCAAGTACTGACGTTAGTAAGTAGCAGGAGCTGGGATTCAACCTGCCCTACTTGGGAGCGTATGCCTTAGATGGCCTTCCTGGTGCTTTCTCAGTGCGGGTGCATGGCTGACCTTTGGTGGGGGCATGTCAAGAAATGCAAATAAGAACAAACCTGTGAAGCAAGTACTAGGCAGATAGTAAAAGCTTTATCTTTTTTAAGGTTGGACAGGAAAAACCTTTTTATAAAATTTGTTTAGTTTGGAACTCAATGACACTTTGGGTTGCAACACCAATATATAAATGGTAGAGAATTTTAATATAAACTTGTCAATTTTTTCAAATTGTCTAAAATTTGACTAAATTGTTTAAAATTTCAATTGTCTAAAATTCAATAGGCACAAAAATGTATATATAAACATTTTTCTGGTTCCTGCAGTCTGACCTAACTATAAGTTTAGTTTGTGTGTCAATACCCGAGCCATGCACTTTTTGGCACCCTATACATTTATTTACCTAGAGGTCAGGCCACATTCATTTCTCATTTAAGTGGTACACAGTGAGTAGGTGGTGTTCAATAAAACGTTGCTGACTGCCTAAGAACCATGCAAATGGAATGTTGAATAGCCATTCTTTGGCTGAGAACAATGGGTTTGTTAACTTGAGTGTAATAACAATTAGAAGACTTCCCTTAGGATTACATTACCTCTGCTCAAGTGACTACCAAAACTCTCTGATGTCAGGTCACTGAATACAATTTCAGAAGCATATGGCTTCTCAAGCAACACTACTTAATACAACTTTCTGTGATGATGGAAATGATCTTCTGATGTCTCCTTTACCAAGCATAACAGCTACTAATCACATATGGGTACTAAGTACTTGAAATGGGGCTGTGTGACTGAGGAACTGGATTGTTCATTTTATTTCATTTTAATTAATGGGAATAGTCATATGTAGCTGGTGGCCCCCAGAAGAGAGCCCAGTTTTAGAGAAACTGATAGCAGGAAAGGTGATTTATAGAGGGTGGAATGAGGGCTTAGTAATTTAACATGGCAGTTTCCTGTTAGATCCTTAACTTCCCAGAAGCATTACCACCTAGAGGACCTGAACCAGGTTGAAAAGAGACCAGTTTGCCTGTGATACTTTTCCTTCCCTAAATCTAGGGCCCCTTAAGGGAGCACCTGGACCACAATCAGGAACAAGAGAATGAGAGAAAGTCAAGTGACTTTGGAATCTTTAAGCCCATAGCCGCAGAGGAGAAAACTGGAGTTCAAAGATGAAGCCAACTACCCTATGTCATAAAATGGCAGAACTGTAGTAGCCCCTGATAGATGATAGATGAGCCCCTGATAGTAACTCGTGGAGCTTTTAGCACCATGATGAAAATGAGACCATTGGCCCTACCCAGATCTCAAACCATACCACATTGCGCCTGCCACTATATCCAACCCAAACCTCACCAGGAGTCTCACTACACCTACTAAGAAAACAAAAGATAGCAAATAGCTCAATGTTTACAGACTCTCAAAGGCTTATGGTACTGCTTATTAATTATAGTATAGTGGCCTACATCTGTTTGAAAAGGAATATGTGTTGAGCATGAGACAAACACTTGGCTAAGGATTTTACAGATATATTTTAATCTCTGAAACATACTTGTGATTATATTCCCAATTTATAGTTCATAAATAATGAGATTAAGTATCTTTCTCAAGAACATAGGGACAAAGTAGTAGAATACGAATTCAAATGCAAGGTGGGCTCCAAAGCCCAAATACTTTGCACCACACCCTACCCCTTTCTCATTGCACCAGCTACTCCCATAAGGCTCTTTCCAACAGATGGCCTCTCCGGGGCTCTCCATAAAACACATCACCTTGTAATTTTTGTTACCTTTCCTAAATTACTGTCCCATCATTAATGAATGATGAAAATTCTATTACTTAACTGAGAAAAATAATTGAGGTATCTCTTGCTAAATGAAAATAACAAAATAAAACTTAACATCCTCAGTGACAAAATCATTGGTAACTATTCCCCATTCAGATTTACCCAACCCTTGATTCCTGTCAATAGTCTGTTTCTTGGTTTGCCTCTATCTCTTTTTCCCCCCTTTGCTTATTTTTTTTCTTTCTTAAATTCCACATGAGTGACATCAGATGTTATTTGTCTTTCTCCGACTTATTTTGCTTAGCATAATACTCTAGCTTCACCAGACACTGCAAATGGAAAGACTTCATCCTTTTTATGGCTGAGCAATATTTCATTACACACACACAAATATATACCACATCTTCTTTATCCATTTATCATTCAATGGACATTTGAGTTGTTTCCATAATTTGGCTATTGTAGAAAATGCTGCTGTAAACATCAGGTTGCATATATCCCTTTGAATTAGTATTTTTATATTCTTTGAGTAAATACCTAGTAGTGCAATTTCTGGATCATATGGTAGTTCAATTTTTAACATTTAGAGGAACGTCCATACTGTTTTCCAGAGTGGCTTCACCAGTTTGCATTCTCACCAACAGTGTAAGAGGGTTCCCGTTTCTCCTCCTCCTTGCCTATCTGTTGGTCTGTTGTTTCTTGTGTTGTTGATGTTAGCCACTCTGACAGATGTGAGGTGTTAGCTCATTGTAGTTTTGATTTACATTTCCCTGATAAAACTATTGGGACTACATGAAAATAAAAATCGTCTGCATAGGGAAGGAAACAATCAACAAAACTAAAAGGGAACTTTCATAATGCAAGAAGATACTTGAAAATGACATATCAGACAAAAGGTTAGTATCCAAAATACATAAAGAACATACTATACTATAACTCAACATACTAAAAAATAATGCAATTAAAAATAAGAAGACATGAATAGACATTCTTCCAAAGAAGACACATAGATGGCCAACAGACACATAAAAAGACAGATCTTGTTTTTAAAATTTCCATGTCTAAATATTTAAGGACACTTAGAAGAAAACTAATTTTTAAACTAAAACGAAAAACAAGAGGGCCTAAAGGCAATGAATGTGCTATCCCAAACTGCTCCAATTGTTTTCGCTTCCTAAAGTATAAACTCTCGTGTTATTTCTATCAGTGATAAGTCTCTCTTGCTTGAGAAGCCACATCTACAGTGATGAATGGGTAGATCTTCTAATACTATCTATCCTGATGATAAATTGATATATAGTCCTCAGCAAATTCCATTTGAGCTCACGATTTTCCTATAAATGGGCCCTAGAACAGCTGCTACATTCCTAAAGTCTAGGCAAAATTTATGATCATACTTCAGTATTTGATCATTGTGTAGGAGATTAATGTAAAACTCCCAAAATAGCAATAATATGATTGCAGATTTTACTTCATTCCTGGCTGCCAATACTCTCTGCTTTATGTCACCAGCCTTTTTTGATGAAGATTAATTTCATTTTCTTTCCGTTGGCTGTGTTAATAAAAACAAGTACTGTTGAGAAAACAGGACTATGTGGCACAATTAGCTAATACCCATTCCTTCTATTTCTTATAAATTATGTTGAAATAAATTGCACTGAAAACAAGTTTGGGGATTTTAATCTGCTTCCCTGTGGCTGGTTAAAAAAGGGCTACAAACTGTGCATAGTGAGCCCTTCTCACTCTGAGAACCAAAAGTAGAGGACTAAATGAAAATGTGGACTAGAACTGGCAATCAGGTGAGGATGAGGAATGAAAACGGCAAGGGCAGGAGATGTGATGGACAGAGAGGAGGAGGAGCATGGGCTGGCGGTAGACAAGGACAATGTGTGTTTGGAAAAACTCTGAGGAGCAATAGCTCAGTGACCAGGGTGTCATGTCATACAGAGGAGTACCTCTACCTCTTTTATTATGTCCACCAAGGAGTTCAAGCTTGTCCAACTCTCAACTCCTGACCATGTTAGAGCTGAAGGAGGAAACTTTTCTCTCAGCAGCTCATTAAAGAGCTAAACTTAGCAAAAACAAAACAAAACAAAACAAAACACTGAAGGTCAGAGCACATGCCCAGTAAACATAACCAGGATCAAGAGCAGATTTGTAGGCCTATCGCCTTTTCCCAAGCGCAAGACCCCGAATCTCCCCTTCATTTCATTCTTTTATTCTTGAAGTAGCTGAAAATGTGACCCCCTTAAGTTCTTAGCCAGTCTTCCTACCAAGAAGTGGAGTCTGTGTCCCTGCCCCATGAATCTGGGTGGGTTTTGTAACTGCTGCCACCCAAACGGGACAATGGAAATGAGGCTGTATGATTTCTGAGGATGGTCATGAAGGGCAATGTAGTTTCTCTCTCCTCTGCAGGAACATGTGCGCATGGGGCCCTGAGTTCCAGGTACAGTGGCTGACAACCTGGCACGTCACCAGGCTGTGAGGAAACAAAGCCATATGGAGAGGTCACAATGAGCATTCTGATCACCAGACATGTGAGTGAAAATGTCTTCCAGTCCAAGTATCAAGTTTTCTGTGTCCCTCAAGTCTCCATAGCTGGAGCACAGCCTGTGCTGTGCCCATTGTACCCTCACTGACTTTTTGAGCCACAGCCTGCCACATGATCTTAAGAAGATTAGCTGTTCTCAGCTGCTGAATTTTTAGGTAATTTGGTATACAAATTACCTCAGTGGGCTCTCAAACTATCCTTTTGTTCCATTTCCATCTCTGATGTTTCTCTGTAGAAGTTCCAATCCTTCAACAAGTAGTTTCCACTTGTTTTAGCCCAGAAACTGTTTGAAAATTTCTATAGGGACACCTGAGTGGCTCAGTCAGTTAAGCATCCAACTCTTGATTTCGGCTCAGGTCATGATCTCTTGGTTCCTGAGTTCAAGCCCTGCATCAGGCTCTGCACTGAGCACAGAGCCTGCTTGAAACTCTCTCTCTCCCTCCCTCCCTCCCTCCCTCTCCCTCTCTCTCTCTCTCTCTCTCTCTCTCTCTCTCAAAATAAATAAACTTAAAAATTTTTTAATTAAAAAAAAAAAGGTGGTCAGAAGTGTGTCTGAAGCACATTTGGAGGCAGGTAGTCAGAAGTCAAGGAGAATAGTGTTTCTGAGTAACTCTTTCCCTGTGGGAACCATTGTGGTAGGACTGGGACTCAGTGGAAGGGGGGCAGGGTTCCAGTTCTTTAAGCAAGGAGTTAGAAAGTAGGGGCGCCTGGGTGGCGCAGTCGGTTAAGCGTCCGACTTCAGCCAGGTCACGATCTCGCGGTCCGTGAGTTCGAGCCCCGCGTCGGGCTCTGGGCTGATGGCTCAGAGCCTGGAGCCTGCTTCAGATTCTGTGTCTCCCTCTCTCTGACCCTCCCCCATTCATGCTCTGTCTCTCTCTGTCTCAAAAATAAATAAACGCTTTAAAAAAAAATTTAGAAAATAAGCTGATATACCAGCCTGATAAGGAATGAGCTGGTGCCTTAGCAAAGGATGGAAGTGGAGACTCCATCTGGGAGTACCCAGCCTCTGTTTCTGACATGCATGGGGCAGGGATTCAGAGGACCCCTGACCCCAGTGAGAATGAGATGATGTTCAGAGACCCAGGGAGGCTGCCAGACCTAAGCCATTCACAAAGACACCACATTCTGTGTTCACCAGCCCAGACCTCAGCCAAGAGTGCCACCAGGCCTCACAGCAAATGGGAGATAAGTGGAGCAGTGGACACTGTGCCTGGGGCTCCGGGATCTTCCCTCACACCAAGATCCTGTCTGACCGTTCCTCTCCCCCCATACTTGCTTCTCATGTTGAAGAGGAGTCTGGAAAAGTGTGGAACACTGAGAGACCTAAAAGTCTGCGTACTTTTTTCCTAGAGACAGAGCATTATCTGAAATCAATACATCAGACTAAGACTTAAAGCAACTTGGACATTTAATTAATTTCCCCTCTAATCAGCAAGAGTTTGCTCAGGAGAAATATCACATTAGTTAAAATCAAAATTAAGGAGCTACATGTTCTCTGCCAATCCAGATGTGATGGGAATAAAATCAGTGGCTCACCACAGGAGCTATACAAATACAACCTCGTTCTATCCTCAGAACAACTGTAACAACAGTCACTATGACTCTCTTCCCCATTAAACAACCTGCCAAAGCTCACACAGCCCCCAAGGGACAGAGCCACCAAAGGTCTGAGCGCTCGACCACTGCAGGTATTGCTTTATTACCCTTGGTCCAGGCTTCTTAGGGACACAATGTCAATGGGCAGCCCAAGCTTATATTTACTTATTTAAAAACACAAGGCACTGACATCATGGTAAAGACACTGTTCTTACAGCTGTGCCAGTATGAACTTGTTTAATCTTCTCACCAGTCATATGAAGCAGGTACTATCATTATTCCCAATTTATGCATAAGAACACTGAGCTCAGAAAGCAAAGTAATTTACCTCCAGTAAGTTTTGAAGCTACTAAATGGAGGAATGGCTATTTGAACCCAGATCATGGAGAATGAGAAATGAGCTATTATTTACCGCACTGGACAAACAGACAGCCAAACAACTTCAGAAATTCTATCTTTTCAAATCACACTGGTTCTCAATTGTAATAAAAACTCTCACAGTATAATCTTCATGGATAATAAATGGGAATATGATTTCCAGAAGTATTCATTTTCCACAAATAGGAAAATCTATCTGAAATAGTTACAACTGATACTAGAACCAAAAAGGTGATGATGTTAAAAAGGGAAAGTAGAGGCACCTGGGTGGCTCAGTTGGTTAAGTGTCCAATTTCAGCTCAGGTCATGATTTCATGGTCCGTGGGTTTGAGCCCCATGTCAGGTTCAGTGCTGACAGTTCAGAGCCTGGAGCCTGCTTCAGATTCTGTGTCTCCTTCTCTCTCTGCCCCTCCCCCACCCATGTGTTCTGATTCTCGTTCTCTCTCTCCCTCTCTCAAAAATAAATGTCTAAAAAACTTTTAAATAAATAAATAAATAAATAAATAAATAAATAAATAAATAAGGAAAGTAGACTAAAAGACTAGTGCAAGTAGAAAGCAAAGTTATTTATTTATTTATTTATTTTTAATTTTTTTTTAGAAAGCAAAGTTATTGAAAAACCAGAACTATCCTGGACTTTCACATATATTATTACCACAGTTGTCTGAAATAAGAGGAGAAAGATCACAAGAGGAAGTGCCACACAAGTGTTGCCTAATTTCTTTATCATCATCATGATCATATTGCAATTATTGTATAAAACCAACACATCACAACATAGAAAAGTGATCCTCACATAAAAGAGACCTTTTTCCAGTGGAGACATTCATTTCATAACCAAAAGCAATGTATTTCAATTTTTAACATTACTTTTGAATATTTAAGTTCAATCCAAACCATTTAGTTCTGAAAGAGCAAAATGACGATGTTAAAGATCAACTCCACATGAGGGAACTAAAAATGAGGTCTAAATGAAGGAAAATGTGAAATCAACCCTAAATTTAGAAACATTTTTTTCTCTCCCTTGCATTAGTTGTGATTACCTGGACATCTGTCACCTTTCCTACATAAAAATGTCAACACATATATACAACATATTCCACACTCACCCAACCATGTAAGCAGCTTGCTGAATCTGACCGTATTCATTGTTTGCTTCAAGATTCCCCAAAGGAAAGTCAGGATGAAAGGGGTTTATGTGTACAACTCTCTGACTTATTTTATTAAGTCAAGAAAAATTAATTAAAATTCTTAGAGTAATGTTTCTTTTTAGCTAAGTGTGTTTATCCTAGTGAAGGAGCTGGAATAAAACCTGGCTTGTTTTGCTTTCTTTTGTCTTCCTTGAGGTTTATGCCATTCATGGCTATAGATGCACCTGCACAATCAGTAAAATGCCAGCATGACTACACTTAAGTATGTCTCCAGAGTAACAACAGGAAGGTGACATCTCTGATATTCTGATGGTGAAAGCAGAGCAAGTAAGACAAAAAGAAGTTGGGAGAACAAAAAGCCATAGAATACTGGAGGCCCAATCAGGTGTTTTGCTCCCAGTACCCCAGAGTGAATCTCTTTAATAAACTGACATATTGCATACCCACTCAAAAGAGGAGCCCAGAACAGACGGAAAATCAGGTGACATCTTTCTGGAGGCCCCACTCTGTTTGGATATAATGGGGCATTCTCAAATACTTTAATGTAATGCCTGTATTCACCTTCACATTTTTTTTTTTGCCTTTTTCTTCATTTCTAGATCACTGATCACTGTTTAGGGATGATGAGTGGTTTGTATTATTTCCAGGAAGACAGTGATTTTTCCCAAATCATCTTGCCTCCTTCATGACCAATCCAAATCCACCTATTTTGCATGTTGGCATAGGTACTTACAGCAAAAGGGTTCTATCACCCAGAATCCTGTTACTGGTCTTAGCAAAGCACAGTAGTCATTATATCACCAAAGATGAATGTGAGACCTTCCAATACCTTAAGGTATACACTGAATCAACTTAAAAAAATTTTAATAAGTTCATGTTAATTTTCCTTATATTTAAAAGTAGGTTATTTAATATAAATAACAGCAAGCTGTTCTTGTACATTTATCTATTTGCCAAAGGCTATAGGATTATTTCCTATAACCCTTACAACAAATCCCTGAGGTAAATTTTTTCAGTTTTTATGGATGAGGAAAATGAGGCAAACTTATTTGCTTAAGCCTATGTAGCTATTAAGTCATTATAACATGATTTAAACACACCTCACTATGATTCCAAAACTGTGCTTTTAACCATGATTTTATACAGCTTCAGGTACAGAATTACTTTGAAAATAAAAACATATACACAAAGACAAGTAACTATAACCTGAGCCTATTATAAAAACTCCCCAAGGAATAGTCAGGGCCATATTTAAGTTAAAGATCCACTAAAAGACCGCTTTGAGGGAATAAGAAACGAAGTAATCTGTAGCCTGCTTCTATTGGCACAAACAAGACTATGAAGAAGTTCCCTGGTCATTGAACACTCCAGGAAGCTGGTATAAACCAATTTTAACCATTTTTTGAATGCTCTGTTTTAAACATTACAAGTACTAACAATAAGGAATAACCAAGAAATAACATAAGGAATAACCTCTTACAAAAACCTACCTATAATTTATAATTACATTAAACCCAAGTGAGAAGTCATCCCATGTGACACCCTGCACTCACCTGTATGAGATCAGAACATCCCCAAACCAGAATGTATTCACATACTTCAAAATTCCTCCTTAGAGTGCCTGCGAGGCTCAGTCAATTAAGTGTCCAACTCTTGATTTCAGCTCAGGACATGATGTCACATTTTGTGGGTTTGAGCCCCACATCAGGTTCTCTGCTGACAATGCAGAGCCTGCATGGAATCCTCTCTCTCTGCCCCTCCCCCACTCATATTCTCTCTCTCTCTCTCTCTCTCTCTCTCTCTCTCTCTCAATAAATAAATAAATAAACAAACAAACAAACTTAAAAAAAATAAGGGGGAAAAAGAAGTTTGAGTCTTAGGAAAGTCATTTAGCTTCAAACAGATCCACATCAAGACAGCTGGCAGGATCAGGTCACACACTGGGGACACCTATGTGGTTATGCTCAACTTGAACGAGGCAACTGGACTCAAAGTCCAAACTTCTAAGATTCCATGAAATTGTAGGTATTAATAACCTACATCAGTATTCGTGGGCTCCCTTCTTCTTTGAGCACATGGCTGTACTACATCTCCTAGAGCCCTGCATTTGCTATGAGACTAGCTCTAGCTAAGAGAATATGCATAGAGGAAATCTACACTCTATCTACTTCCAGGCTCTCTAACTGCCATGCTGTTTCCCACTCTTTCTTCTCTGGTCTACTACCCAGGTAGAGAACCTAAGGCAAGATTCTGAAGCCCCTACAAGATGGTGAAGTGACTTGACAGAAACAGCTTGGGTATCTGAATAACTTCATGGAGCATAATGAGCCCCCCACCCACAAACCACATTGTGGTGTGATGTGAGTAATAACTAAATGTGTGATATATTAAACTGTTGAAATTTAGGGATTAGTTTGTTATAATCTTTACACAAACTTGACTGATCACTGTGTGTCTCTGTCTACACATGGGCAATATGGGTATTAATTAATCAAACATTTCATTTACCTCAAGTAAAAGGTGTTCAGACTTCTTTTTTGTTGCCAGAATGTGAAGTGGCCATGGTAATAGCCACAGTAATGTTTGGCAGCTAGACTTTAAAAACTGTCAAAATACTGTCTACCCCTTTGGAAAAAACACAAGTAAGAAATGTGCCCAGAGAAACAACCTCTCTGAAGTCTGAAGAGATATCTCTCTGCAGACTTATCTTGCTTAATGTGTGAGATAAGTACATTTCACACATGAGAGAACTGAGACTTAGTGTACCTCACCCAGAATCATCCAGCCTACGTCTGCCTGCTTAATTTCAAATCCTATGTTCTCAAGCATTACACTCCTTGTGGGCAAAAGACAGACTTAATTTTTTTAGTTCCCCTAATACAATTCTATGCCACTGACATTTTCAACTTACTGAGTTATAGTCTCATGTAATAATGTGTACAATAGATCAGTAAATGTATTTGACAAGAAGATACACAAAGGCAGTTGGCAACAAGAATCGGGCTGTATGAGGGTGGAAGGGAGGGGAATTTGGAGTATAAAGAAAAATAACTGTTTTCAGAAAGGAGTTACCAAGAAAAAAATTACATTTAATTGGTTCTTTTAAGGGTTCATTCCTTAGGTATATTGTATTATAACTTAGTGGTAATATAACACAGTAATCAAATATTTACGGATACAATGAAAGAGAAAAAAATGAGAAATTTCTTTCTCTGTGACATTTAAATGGATGAAGTTGAAGACAAATACTAGGGGGGAAAAAGACCTAATATTAGCATTAATTCATAGAAAAATTTTGAAATGTTAATATTAGAGATAAATACTTCCATATTTCACCACAATGAATTAATAATTTGCTTTGCAGCACACTGCAAAAAGACAAAAACCTAACAAATTAGAGACTTTTGAATTTTCTAAAGATGACTTTATGTCCCTGGAAGTAGAGAAGCTAATAGAGTCACTGTTTCCACAGACAGAGATTGATTCAGAATGTTCAATGAATAAAACTATACCTTGTAACAGACACCTGCAGCTTCTCAAATTCAGAAGAGCAAGTGAGGTAAAGGAAAAACAAGAAATAAATAAAACAAGTTAGAAAGCTCAAAGGACATGATTCCATAAAGAATTAATAAAGTTAGACTGTGCATTTCAAAGACACAATCAAGTTCAGAATGAAGAGCAGACTATCATATGTTCTACCCATATTTTCAAAGCACTGAAAACAGAAATCAATTCTTTGAAAATCACTAAATCAGAAATAAAATTTTACATCTAAAATGGAAATTATCAGTTGGTATGTGATCTGGAATATTAGGGAAATGAACCACAGTATTAGTAGTAGTAATACAGTAGTGAGAGTAATGCCATCACTAATTATAAAAATCACTGATGCTCACCTCATTGTTATAACAAGAAATTTATGAGTTAATCAGGAAAAGATTACTAACTGATTTATTCAGAATAAAAAATAAAAACAAAATGCTGATGCCTGCCACAAAGATTAATGGAACATGACAGGAAGTGAAGACAAACCCATGCTTATAGAATCAGCTAATATATATGAAAAGAGGCAAGAATATGCAATAGGGAAATATACAGTCTCTTCCACAAATGGTGCTGAGAGAACTGAACACCTGTGTGCACAAGAAGGGAACTGGAACACTTTCTTACATCATACACAAAAATAAATACAAAATGGATTAAACACCTAATCGTGAGATCTGAAACCTTAAACTCCTAAAAGAGTATATATATGCAATGATTTCCTTGACATCATCTGTCACAACATATTTCCGGTTATGTATCCTCAAGCAAGGCAAACAAAAGCAAAAAGGAACTATTGGGACTATATCAAAGTAACAATCTTTTGCACAACAAATGAAACCATCAACAAACCTAAAAGGCACTCTACTGAACGGGAGAAGATATTTGCAAATGGCTTATGAAGTAATTTAATATTCCAAATATAAAGAACTTCTATAACTCAACACCAAAAACAAACAAACAAACAAACAAACAAATTCTATTTATAAATGGGCAGAGAGGGACATCTGGCTGGCTCATTCAGGTAAGCATAGGACTTCAGCTCAGGTCATGATCTTATGGTCCATGAGTTCAAGCCCCATATTGGGCTCTGTGCTGACAGCTCAGAGTCTGGAGCCTGCTTCAGATTCTGTGTCTCCCTCTCCCTCTGCCCCTCCCCTGCTGTCTGTCTGTCTGTCTCTCTCTCTCTCAAAAAATAAACATTAAAAAAAAATTTTATACGGGAAAGTACCTGAACAGACATTCTTCCAAAGGAGATATATAGATGACCAACAGACACCTCAACAATGCTCAATGTCACTTGTCATCAGAGAAATGCAAATAAAAACCACAATGTAGTATCACCTCCCACCTGACAGAATGGCAAAAATTCAAAAGACAAGAAATAACAAGTATTGGCAAGGATGTAGATAAGAAGAAAACCTGGTATACTGCTCATGGAAATGTAAACTGGTGCAGTCACTGTGGAAACCAGCATGGAGTTTCCTCAAAAGATTAAGAAAACAGAAATATCATAGGATCCAAAAATTCTACCACTGCTGAGTATTTATCCAAAGAAAATGACAAAACTGATTTGAAAAGATATATGCCTGTATCTACTGCAGCAATATTTACAATAGCAAAAAATATGGAAATAACCCAAGTGTCCAGCAATAGATGAGTGGATAAATAAGACATAGTATACACACAGACACACACACACGCACACACACTATGGAGAATTATTAGGCCATCAAAAGGGATGAGATCTTGCCATTTGCAAAAACATGGATGGACCTAGAGAATATTATGCTAAATGAAATAAGTTGTTTAGAGAAATATAAACACTGTATGACTTCACAGATACATGGAATTGCAGAAATAGACTCATAAAAACAGAGAACAAAGTGGTAGTTGCCAGTGAAGAAGTGGCAACATGTGTGGTTGCTGGTGGGTAGGTAGTGGGGGTGGTTCATGGGCAAAATAGGTAAAGGGGAGAGAAAGAGATACGCTTCCTGTTGTGGAATAAATACATCACAGGAATAAAAGGCACAGAATAGGGAATAGAGTCAATGGTACTGCAATAGTGTTGTATAGTGACAGATTGTAGCTACATGTGTGGTGAGCAGAGCAGTATAATGTATAGAATTGTTGAATCATTATGTTTTATACCTGAAACTAATGTAATGTTGTGTGTCAACTATATGGAAGTTTTTGTTGTTGTTGCTATTTTTTAAGGAGAAGCCAATTTTCTAGATGTACCACAGAGAAAGTGAACATTGGAGTCACAACAACGATGTCAGCATCCCTTCAATTAAGTATTGGTAGTAGTATAGACACCACACAGGGAAACGTGGTATTATTTAACTAAACAACAAAGATATATATGTTTTAAGGTAGAAATTGCATTTTTGTGAATTTATCCTACAGATACACTAGCTTCTACTGAAAGGTGTGTTCAAGGAAGTTCATGGAGCATTGTTTATAACAACCAAAAAGCATAATGGAGAAGTTATGTATTAATATGTAAAACCTCTGAGATATTAAGTCGAAAAAAGATACAGAAGAGCATATATATACTACCATTAACAAGACAAATAAAATTATATATAAGCTTATATATTCTTCTCCCTCTTAGTTTTTTTCAGAAATGTATAAAGTCTCTGAAAGAGTATACAAACTACTAACACCTTTCAACTCTAAGGAGAACTACACTACTCAGCTTAGTAGGAAGATTTATGACTATATATTTTCTGTAGTTTTTGAATTTTACCCATGTGAATGTACTGTTCTCTGATCAAAAGTAAAATAATTAGGGACACCTCAGTGGCTTAGTCACTTAAACGTCCAACTCTTGATTTCTGCTCAGGTCATGATCTCATGGTTGGTGAGTTTGAGCCCCACACTGGGCTCCACACTGACAACACAGAGCCTGGTTGGGATTCTCTCTCTCCCTCTCTCTCTGTCCCTCCTCCGCTCTCTTTTTCTTGAGCATGCACTCTCTCTTTCTCTCTCTCAAAATAAACTCTAAAAAAATAATTAAAATTACAAAACATTTCTTTTTTTTAATGTTTATTTTTGAGAGAGGGAGAGACAGCATGAGCAAGAAAGGGGCAGAGAGAGGGAGGCAGAATCTGAAGCAGGCTCCAGGGTCTGAGCTGTCAGCACAGAGCCTGATGCAGGGCTCAAACTCACAAACCCAGAGATCATGACCTGAGCTGAAGTTGGATGCTTAACCAACTGAGCTACCCAGGCACACCCCCCTCCCGCCAAATTTCTAATATAGGTAGCATGCATTTTAAGTCACAAAAAAAAATTATAAAACAATGCAAGACAGTTATGCATTTCTGCTTCCAGCTATGACAGAATAACTGATAAGAGATGAGTTCTCCAACAGAAAACACTTCTAAAACTGGATAAAATACATAAGGACAATATTTTCAGACAGCAGAAAACAGATCAGTCTAGGACTACAATCCCTGAGCAGAGGCAAAAAGGTAAATCCCATCAAAGTCCATCTTACTAAGGATATTTTCTTTAACATGACATAGAGAGATGAAGTCAAGCAGAACAGAGCAGTTATGTTAAGCTGAGGAGGTAGAGAGCAGGTTTCAGGGCAGGTGACATGAGCTGACATGACTCGAATGTTAGTCCTAGATGGTAGAACCTTAGCAAGAAAAGATTTATGCAAAGAAAAATTCCCAGAAGTCTAAGTTAGAATTCTCCCCAAGTCTGTGGTTGAGATCTGGGCCATACCTTTGCAGGATAAAAACACCTGAGGCTTACCTGATAGCAAATGTAATGGGGTTGAAAGAACAGAGATACCAGCAGTCAAGGAGTGCTAGAGGAAAGACAATGCTGGACATCACTGGAGTTCAGGCCCTATAGGAGTAGAAGACCTCATTAATAAATACATTACTAACACTTGTGGAAGCCACCTGGGGAAGGAAATGACTGCATTATACAAGTAAAGTGAGTCCTATGACCCCAACAAAGCCTAAAACAAAGGCTCACGGCAAATATATAGATTTGCACTAATGAAGCACTGAACCATGCTCAGAGTGAATGGCCAATAATTCAACAGTATGCCAAAATAAAAATAAATGTTCTTCCGAAGAAAATAACAGAATGCAGACAGTTTACAACATACTATCCAAAATTTCCTATAATCAGTAAGAAAATCACAAAACAGAAAATTGTGACACACGGACAAGCAAAAAATAAAACCTTAAAGTAGCCCAGGTATTTGGCCTAACAAAAACTTTAAAACAACTATTATAACTATGTTCAAAGAATTAAAGAAAGATATGCTCAAAGAATTAAAGGAAATATGATCTTAATGAGTAAACAGAGAGGGAATATAAGCAGATAAAAAGACCAAATGGATGTTCAGGAACTGTCAACTACAAATGAAATAAAAAAGTTAGTGGATGGGCATCATAGTTGATTGGAGATAGCAGCAAAGAAAGTGACAACCTACAACATGTTTAAACTAATAATTCAATCTAGGTAATGAACAGGAGAAAAAGAGAATGAACTGAGCTTCAAGGAGACGCAGGACAATATCAAATAATTTTCCATAAATATAACTGCAATCCTAAAAGTAAAAGAGAATAAGATTAGCCAATTAAAAAATCTGAAGGAACACTGAGTGAAAACTACTCAAATCTGATTAAAAATACTGGGTTAGAGATCCAAGAAGCTTAGCAAATCCCAAGGAGTGTAAATATAAATAAAACTGTGTTCAGGCACTTTGAAGTCAAACAGGAGAAGTTAAAAATGAAGTTAAAAATAAAATATGAAGAGCGTCCGGAGAAAGATACACATTATATATAGAAGAAAAAGAATAAGAATGGCCACAGGCTTATTGGGAAACAATGGAGACAAGACATAAAAAGACAATGACATAGCATCTTAAAACTATAGAAAGGAAAAAAAAAAACCTATTAATCCAGGATTCTATATCCAAACAAAAATACCTTCAAAGATCAGAATGGAATAAAGACATTTATAGATCAACAAAAGCTGAAAATATTAATCACCAGCAGACCTGCCCTGCAGAGTTTGCAAGAAATGCAACAGGCTGAAGGCAAATGAAACGAGAGAGTAATTTACATCTACAATAAACAATAAGAAACACTAAAAACGTTAAATAAAGTGGTAAGTTTATATTATTATGTTGTCTTTCTTCTTGGAATTTCCTTAGAAAACCACCAAACATTTAAAGAAAAAATAATAATAATAATACTATTAGGTGCACTTTAAAAAATACTTTGAAAGATTCAGCAATAATGATGCAAAGAAAGAGGAATAAGTAACCTGAGCCATGTTATTAAAGATTATTACATTTGTTAAACGTTAGGTGTCAATTATGAAGAAGTACAATATTGACGATAAATAAACTCTAATGAGCTAAAGATACCTATTTTTAACCCTGCAGCCATCAATGGGGGGGGGGGGTATAATTAAAAGGCAATTAAGAATAAAATAACATGGCACACTTAAAAATACTCCATTTACCAAAAAAGGGCAGGAAACAATCAATAGAGAAGCAAAAAAGTAAGAGACAAATTGGGAAAAAAATTTCATACCTGATATTTAGTAGGACTTACTCAACAAATTCAAACAATGAGAGGCTGCATTGCTGAAGCCTTAAGAAATACAAACAATAAGACACGCTTTCTGACTTCAAAAATCATACTTAAAGATTATATAATAATTAACATGTGAGAAGTACAATCAAAGTTATAGTTGCCACTGAGCACTTCCTATATACTAGTGATTCTACTACATGCTTCACAAGTATTATGTCATTTATTCCTCATAATCTATAATGTAGTTGCTCTTAGCCCCATTTTGTAGATGACAGTTGGATGTAAGCCTCATCAGAGCAATGACAATATATATTTATCTTTGCATTATCAATGCCTGACCCTTTGCACGGCATCTAATAGGTCAATAAACAGCCATCAAAAGAATGAATGAATTCCAAAGAACAATTTTCCCAAAGTCATGCAGAGACTACAAGTGGGAGGCAGATCAACTTGAGTTCAAAGTCCTTTGTATTAACAATTAGGATCCCAAAAGACAATAACCTGGATAACAATACATCCTGTTTACCCATGCAGTGCCAGGTTATACCTATTATCCCAATGTAATTATAAATAGGGTCCCCATTCACTTTTTAAAAATAGGTAAGTTTTATGGTTAATCTAAGATTTCAGAGCTGAATGAGAGCTCTCCTTTGAGATGATGAGAAACCCTTCAAGAGATGATCATTAAAATCAACTTTTTGAAAGGTGAATGGTATTTGCTAGACACAAAGAAGATAAGGCTTAAGAGGTGAAAAGACTTCTGTGACTTAAAATATGACATATGAAGATATAAACAGTTGTGAGATTTGACAGTACAAAAAATCTTGAAATAAAAATTATTTTTCACAGAAGTTCACAAATGATGGGGACAGCAAGCTTTCTAAATGATTGGAAACAAAAACAAACAGGGGTGCCTGGGTGGCTCAGTCGGTTGAGCATCTGACTTCAGCTGAGGTCAATCTCACAGCTCTGGAATTTGAGCCCTGGATCAGGGACTTCTGTCTCTGTCAAAAATAAACATACATTAAAAAATTATTTTTAAACAAACAAAAATAATGACAAATGACAACACTACATGTCACTGAGCTGAAGTAGAGGAACTGGAACATTCCTTTTTTGTTTCAACTTGTGTTTAAGTCTTAAATGCAGACTTAATAGCATTGTTTTGTAAATCACCTTCATTTTGAAGGTGAAGATAAAAAAAAGACTCATTGGATTCAGATGGGTACAACTGAGTTAAACTAAACCAAAGTGATTTTCAATTAGGTGAAATAGAATTTAGTTTCACTAAAAAAGAAAAAGGAAAGCAAAAGAAGTCCTTAACTCAAATACACGGCAAACAGAAAAATCCCACCCCCCAAAAAGGAAGAGATGTCTATGTGTGCTTTTAAAGAATATTCAACAAATTGAATGGTTACTATCAATATGATCATTAGCTATACCTTTTGAGTGTTCACTATGTACCCTGTTAGACAACTTACATAAGTCATCTAATCCTCCTAAAAATCTCCTAACATCAGTATTCTAATCTCCATATTATTTATAGATGTAAAAGACAAAGCTCATTAGAATCCTAACAGTCTTTAATGGTAGAAAAGGCATCTATTTTTGCATGTACCTAATTCCAAGCATCTCTCACTACTGCCTCCAGGTCTCATTGCACCAATCATAATCCTTAATTTACTGTGAATGGGAAAAATAGAAGTGAAAAAGAAAAAACTTCCTTGTATCTCCCTAACTCTGAGAGACAGTTCTGTATGTCAAATAAACGGTCTTGGCACACTGCAAAGAAAATGCTGAAGGAGATGTAAAAATGCAAAACGCTGTTAAGTTCATCTCACTAACCAGGAAATGATTGATGCTTGGAGAAAATAATGGTTTACAAATATGAATAGAACATACTTTGCCTAGAGCACAGGTTTATGGTACAGTATTAAAGCGAAGTAAACATGAGCAGAGAACACTGGACAGACAACTGTGAGATTTGTTTGCTATTAGATTATAACCTTCCATACCAGAATTTTTTTCTCCAAAATACAAAAGTACTTTCTTCCCCTATGGGATGTAAAACTAAACCAGAAAAATCATCTAAGAACAGTCAGTGAAGTCACTTTACTCATAAGTGAAAGTTCAGGTTTACACTTGGATGTTTTATGACAATTTGTATTAAACCTTCAACCAAGAATACAAATGTTTCCTGACTCTCCACCTAGAAGTCTATGAGGGCATATTATTTCTAAGATTTTCTTTTAGGATATTGGTATTTCAATTTTGGGAACACTTCCTTCTACTCCATTTTATTTCAGCTTGAATAAATTAGACAATTATTTAGTGCTTTTTTTATTTAGTACAAGTTGAGCACTTGTCCATAGCACTCTTTGCTAAGCCAAAATTTTAAAACAGAACAAAGAGACTAATATTTAATTTTTCAGAGCCTTCAGGTTGAACTTGTAGGTTCCAGGACATGGAGCTAAGAAACCTGTCAGGGCTGGTAGGGAAAGGCAACAAAGTACAAATAATTGTTGCCTAAGAAATAGTTCAGATAGATAAATAGATAAGGAAAGTGTAAAAAGGCCTGTGAGGGTAATTATTTTTTTTCCAGGAAAATTCACCTCAATCTATCAGTATGTGGAATACTGAGAATTTGTGAATTAAAGTTTTTTTTTTGTTCTTCTATACCTCTTCCAAAAGAAGAATGTATATAAAAAAGTTACTTGAGGGGGCGCCTGGGTGGCGCAGTCGGTTAAGCGTCCGACTTCAGCCAGGTCACGATCTCGCGGTCCGTGAGTTCGAGCCCCACATCAGGCTCTGGGCTGATGGCTCGGAGCCTGGAGCCTGTTTCCGATTCTGTGTCTCCCTCTGCCTCTGCCCCTCCCCCGTTCATGTTCTGTCTCTTTCTGTCCCAAAAATAAATAAACGTTAAAAAAAAATTTTTTTTTTTAAAAGTTACTTGAGAATGGCAACAATCCACTGATCCTACATAGTATCAATTTATTCAGATCAAGAAATATGGCTGTATTATTTATTCTCAAATTACAAAAATGTTTTTCATATGGAATATGTAATAGCCCAGAATAAAGCAAAAAATCAGTTAAATTATGTTGCAAGTTTCCAATACTAATCCTCAATAAAGATTTTAGAAATCTACCTGCTTTCATTATGTCCCTGAGTTCTCTCTTGAACGTCTTCAATAAACTGACAAACTTTCTCCTACATGACGTCCTACATTTTCAATACTAGAGTGCCCATACTTATATTTAAAATTTAAAGTGATAAGTCCTAACAACAACGTATGATGTATTTCAAGTAAACTTTAAGATTAAGAATTGATTTAATCTAGCTGTAGTTTCAAAAAGAAATCAAGAGACAGTCAACAAAGATGATGACATAAGAGACTCCTGAACTCCCCTCCTCCCACAAATGCACTGAAAGTAGGGCTACACATGAACAAACTTTCTCTGAGAGAGGGTTCAAATAAATAAAATTATACATAAAAAATTAGACATAACAATGATACCACACCAGTACAAAGGAAGAGACTATTTTGAACAATTACATGCCAACAAATTGGACAACCTAAAAGAAATCAATAAATCCCTGAAAACATATAACCTACAAAGGCTGAATTATCAAAAAATAGAATATATGAACAGACCAATTACTACTAAGGATATAGAATAAGTAATTCAAAAACTTCCCAATAAAAAGTTCAAGACCAGAATACTTCACCTATGAATTTTATCAGATACCTGAAGAATATTAATTCACCCCAAACTCTTTCAAAAATAGAAGAAAAGGGAACATATCTTAACTCATTTTACAAGGCATTACTCTGAAAGCAGTCAGACAAGGACACTATAAGAAAACTACAGACCATATTCCCAATCAATACAAAAATTCTCAACAAAATACTAGCAACAGAACTCAGTAATACATTAAAAGGATCATACACCATAGTCAAGTGTGATTCATTCAGGGGATGCAAGGATGATTGAACATTTGCAAATCAATAATGGAATACACCACATTAACAAAATGAAGTATTAAAATAATATCATCATTTGAATAAATGCAGAAAAATCATTTGACAAAATTCAACATCCTTACATGATAAAAACTCTCAAGAGACTGCCTACACATGGACTGTGCCTCAACATTATGAATCCATACATGACAAGCCCACAATTAATACCATACTCAATGGTCAAATGCTGAAAGCTTTCACTCCAAGTTCAGGAACAAGACAAGGGTCTTATTTAACATAGTACTAGAAGTCCTAAATGGAGCAATTAGGCAAGAAAAAGTATATATCCCAATCAGAAAGAAAGAAATAAAGCTGACTCTATTTTCATGGACATATTGTATTTGGAAAACCTAAAAATTTCACCACAAAACTGTTAGACCTAAAAAACAATTTCAGTAAAGTTTCAGATACAAAAATATACAAAAATTAGTTATATTTCTGTACACCAACAACTACCAGAAACAGAAATTAAGAAGACAATTCCATTTATAATGGCACTGAAAAAACAAAGTTCTTGTGAATTAATTTTACCATAGTAAAAGATTTGTACACTGAAAACTCTAAAACTGATGAAAGAAATTGAAGGTGGCATAAGTAGAAATATAGTCCATATTCATGGATTGGAAGAATATTGTCAAAACATCCATACCTAGAGATTAAACGCAGTCCTTATCAAAACTCCAAAGGTATTTTTCACAGAAATAAAAGAAAAAAAAAAAAAACACTGTTAAACTGGGTAAGGAATCAAAATAATCTGAATAGCCACAGCAATCCCGAGAAAGAACAAAACTGGAGGCATCTCACTCCCTGATTTCAAACTTTATTACAAAGCTATAGTAATCAAAAGAGTGTTAGCATAAAAAACATAGAGACTAATGAAACAAAATCAAGGGCCCAGAAATAAACGCATGCATACACAGTCAATTTTTTTTTCAACGTTTATTTATTTTTGGGGGACAGAGAGAGACAGAGCATGAACGGGGGAGGGGCAGAGAGAGAGGGAGACACAGAATCGGAAACAGGCTCCAGGCTCCGAGCCATCAGCCCAGAGCCTGACGCGGGGCTCGAACTCACGGACCGCGAGATCGTGACCTGGCTGAAGTCGGACGCTTAACCGACTGCGCCACCCAGGCGCCCCTACAGTCAATTAATTTTTGATAAAAGAGCCAAAAACAGACAATAGGGAAAGGATAGTGTCTTCAACAAATGGTTTTGAGAAAACTACACAGCCACAGGTAGAAAAATGAAATTGGGGCCCCCATATTATACCATAAACAAAAATCAACTCAAAATGGATCAAAGACTAGACCCAAAGATCTGAAACCTTAAAACACAGAGAAGAAAACATATTAAGTCCTTACCATTGGTCTTGACAATGATTTTTAGATTTGACACCAAGAGTAAAGGCAACAAAGCAAAAATAAGTGGTACTACATCAAACTAAAAACGTTAAGCATAACAAAGAAAACCATCAGCAAAGTGAAAAAGCAACATATGGAATGGGAGAAAATCTTTGCAAACCACATATCTGATATTAATCTCTTATAAGGGATTAATATAATACAAAATACATAAGGAATATATACACATAAAACTCAACAGCAAAAAAAAAGAAAAAAAACCTAAAAAACAATTTAAAAATGGGGCCTAAATAGACATTTGTCCACAGAAGACACACTAATGGCCAACAGGAACATAAAAGGGCTTCAACACCACTAATCATCAGGAAGTGCAAATCAGAATCAAAATGAGGTATCACCTCACAACTGTAAGGATGTTTATTAACAAGAAGACAACAAATGTTGGCAAGGACACAGTGAAGAGGGAACCCTTACACAACGTAAGGGAATGTAAACTGGTATGGTTACTATGGAAAACAGTATGGAAATTCCTGAAAAAATTAAAAATTAAACTATCATTACAATCCAGCAATCCCATTTCTGGGTATATATTAAAAGGAAACAAAATCATCTCAAAGAGATATCTGTACTCCCATATTCAAAGCAACATTATTCTCAATAGCCAAGGTATGAAAACAAATTAAGCATCTATCAAAAGATGAATAGATAAAATGTGACACACACAATGTATTATTATTCAGCCTTTAAAAAGGAAAGAAATCCATTCATTTGAAACAACATAGAGGAACCAAGGGGATATTACTCTAAGTGAAGCAAGCAAGCTTGGCAGAAAAACAAACACCGCATTGCAACACTTATACATGGAACCTTTAAAGACAGAAGGGAATGGGGAATAATAGAAGGTTGATAAAGGGTACCAACTTTCATTTATAAGATAAATAGGGTTGGAGGATCTAATGTAGAATATGTTGACTATATTTGCTAACACTGTCATGCATAATTGAAAGCTGCTAAAACAGCAAAACATTCTCACCAAAACAAAACCAAACAAAACACTACAAATGTGAGGTGATGGAGGTTTTCATTAACTGAATGGGGTGGGGGGAATCTTTTCACAATGTATACATATACCAAATCATGTTATACACTTTAAGTATCTTATACTTTTGTCAGCTGTATTTCAATAAAGCTTGGGGTAGAGAACCAGAAAATACACATCCATTCCAAGCACTTCAAATTTGAAGCCTGACTGCCTACTGCCTAAGCTACTTGCAGGTGGCAACCATTATTCCTACATATTTAGAAACAGTATGAGTGTTCTTGGGCCACCAGGATACCATTTAGTTTAGTGAAGCATACCGAAACTACCCACAGAACTTACACCGTTTCTGGAAGTACTAAATTAGATTCAATACGGTAATGGTCTAAATGATGGGAAAATCCAGTGAAGCTTTTTCAAGTGCAGATATTTTACAACCTTCTAGGAATCTCTGCTAATTATCACTTTATCTCAAAGGAGTAGAGAACTGGAAGAATATGACGATGACTATGCAGAGAATAGGCTGGAATAAGGTAAAAAAAAAATTATACACACACACACACACATATATATATATATATGTATATATATGGTTTGAAGACAGAGGTCTTGAGTTCATATTACGACCTGACCACTCTAAACTGTGTAACTTTGACACAGCTACCTCTCTTAGTCTTCGTGCCCTTCTCTTCAATGGAACATCTACTTTACTTGGTTGTTGTAATGCTTGAACATGTGTGAACCCATCTTAAACTATTGCTTGGCCGTTTGGAAGTATTCAGTGAACACTGGATGGGCACAAGTTTTGATAACAGACACACGTGGCTCAAATCCCAATTCTAGTATTTATAAATAGTTTAATTTTTCCAGATCACTTGTCTCAGTTTCTTCGAGTATAAGGTGTAATGAAATTACCTACCTCTCAGCCTTTCATTATTTAATACCTTAGATAATGTAATAAATACTTAGCACAGGGGCTTACATCAAGTATTTCATAAAGGCTGTTGTTATTGTTTTATGTTGAATCTAGACCACAACAAGAGCTAAGTGGTCCATTTGTGGCTTCACTAAAAATTGATGATGGACCCAAAATTCCTCTATGACTTTTGCCTAAGCATATACTGGTAGCCTTTTCCAGTACTATTTGTCTGCAGATCCTGAATATTCTTAATATACTTAGACTGTTCCTTATGTTAATTTTTATTAATACCTTTTCTTTGAGCATAAATTCAGAGAGAATATGTAAATTGAGAATCCTCTTCAGATCTTTGCTATCCATTATGGAAATTCAGTTACCATGGCTTCCATGGTAAAAATCTTAGAGCTTTTCCATCCAGCTGAAGCGAATCCAAATAAACAAAAACTTATGCTTACCGATCAACCCTGTTGTAGACATTTTATGTTCAAAAGCCATGGAGGCCATTATGACTTTTCCTTTCCACATTCCCTCAATTGGAGCAACTTTCGCAAATGAAGACTGCCTTTGTCATGAGGGCAAAATCCATAAACCAGTCCCACTGAGAAGCTATCTCTTTTGTGATTGACATTAGATAGTTGTGAGAAGCTGGCACTACTTGTGAATGGAGGGTTGGAATATTATCAATAAATGCTGGGATATTTCACACCTTTTCTATACCAGATATTGGTGTTCCTTGTCACCCTATAAACCTAAAAAATTTAAGTGGTCTTTATTTGTGATCCTTTATTTGTTACAACATACAACAGAAATCACATTGAAGAGATACCATTTTATTGCAATCATTGTGGGAAGGTCATTAAACAAAGCTTTAACCCTATTCTTTATCTGAGAATTCACACTTGAAAGGAATATGAAGAATGAAAAAGGGAGGAGAACTACAAGAGAGCACATGGAGGAGAATAAGAAGGAAAAATGCTTGGAAATGCCTTTCCTGTCAATTTTATGTAAAATAGCACACCTATCCTCACCCTCATCAATGAAACCCTGTATCTGCTTTATTCTTCTTTGTAGTATTATCACCACCTGACAGTTTTTTTTTAATTTATTCATAGTATGCTTTCTCCTTTAGAAGGTAAGTCCCTAAGGGCAAGATTTCACGCCTTTTTTGCTCATTGGCTAGTCTCCTCACTCCCACCACAGTGCTTATGGCAGAATCTGGCATACAGTATGAATTCAATAAATGCATTTATGAAAGGAATAGGGACAATTAGCTGAGTAACAGGAGTGAGTCTCCACAGGATGGGAAATTAGGGCCTCTATTCAATGGCCAGAGTGATACCAGGAAAATGAGCCAATGTTTCTTCCAACACTCACCATTTTCCCTCAGTTTCAGAGGTTCAAGTATAGTTAACAGTGAGTAAAGGGCTCTCTCCCCAGTATCTCACCGCTGCTTCAGTGCAGCTTGTGTAAAAACTGCATTCCATGCCAGGCCTGAAATGTTCCAAAGCTCAGTTCGGTTTTGTTAGAACATTCTATCTGGTCTCACTGTATCAAGCTCTCCTCTCCAGATCGCCCTATATGGGGAACTGAAAATAATCCTCGTTTCAATGTATTTTCTTTTAGAAATTATTTTGACGAGGAGAGAGGGAAGATGGCGGCGTAGGAGGACGCTGGGCTCGCCGCGCGACCTGCTGATCACTTAGATTCCACCTACACCTGCCTAAATAACCCAGAAAACCACCAGAGGATTAGCAGAACAGAGTCTCCGGAGCCAAGCACAGATGAGAGGCCCACGGAAGAGGGTAGGAAGGGCGGCGAGGTGGTGCGCGCTCCATGGACCGGCGGGAGGGAGCCGGGGCGGAGGGGCGGCTCGCCGGCCAAGCAGAGCCCCCGAGTCTGGCTGGCAAAAGCGGAGGGGCCTGACGGACTGTGTTCCGACAGCAAGCGCGACTTAGCGCCTGGGAGGGCATAAGTTAACAGCTCTGCTCAGAAAGCGGGAAGGCTGGAGGACAAAGGGAGGGAGAGCTGCTGAGCCCCCAGACGACAGAGCTCAGTTTGGTGGGGAACAAAGGCGCTCGCCAGCGCCATCTCCCCCGCCCATCCCCCAGCCAAAATCCCAAAGGGAACCGGTTCCTGCCAGGGAACTTGCTCCTCCACGCAAACACCCAACTCTGTGCTTCTGTGGAGCCAAACTTCCGGCAGCGGATCTGACTCCCTCCCGCTGCCACAGGGCCCCTCCTGAAGTGGATCACCTAAGGAGAAGCGATCTAAGCCTGCCCCTCCGGCCCCCGAGCACCTTGCCTACCCACCCCAGCTAATACGCCAGATTCCCAGCACCACAAGCCTGCCAGTGTGCAAGTAGCCCAGATGGGCCACGCCACCCCCCAGTGAATCCCGCCCCTAGGAGAGGGGAAGAGAAGGCACACACCAGTCTGACCGTGGCCCCAGCAGTGGGCTGGGGGCAGACATTAGGTCTGACTGTGGCCCCGCCCACCAACTCCAGTTATACACCACAGCACAGGGGAAGTGCCCTGCAGGTCTGCACCACTCCAAGACCTATCCACAATGACCAAACGGAAGAATTCCCCTCAAAAGAATCTCCAGGAAATAACAACAGCTAATGAACTGATCAAAAAGGATTTAAATGATATAACAGAAAGGGATTTTAGAATAATAGTCATAAAATTAATTGCTGGGCTTGAAAACAGTATAGAGGACAGCAGAGAATCTCTTGCTACAGAGATCAAGGGACTAAGGAACAGTCAGGAGGAGCTGAAAACCGCTTTAAACGAGATGCAAAACAAAATGGAAACGTCCACGGCTCGGATTGAAGAGGCATAGGAGAGAATAGGTGAACTAGAAGATAAAGTTATGGAAAAAGAGGAAGCTGAGAGAAAGTGAGATAAAAAAATCCAGGAGTATGAGGGGAAAATTAGAGAACTAAGTGATACACTAAAAATAAATAATATACGCATAATTGGTATCCCAGAGGAGGAAGAGAGAGGGAAAGGTGCTGAAGGGGTACTTGAAGAAATTATAGCTGAGAACTTCCCTGAACTGGGGAAGGAAAAAGGCATTGAAATCCAAGAGGCACAAAGAACTCCCTTCAGACGTAACTTGAATCGATCTTCTGCACGACATATCATAGTGAAACTGGCAAAATACAAGGATAAAGAGAAAATTCTGAAAGCAGCAAGGGATAAACGTGCCCTCACGTATAAAGGGAGACCTATAAGACTCGTGACTGATCTCTCTTTTGAAACTTGGCAGGCCAAAAGAATTGGTACGAGATCTTCAGGGTGCTAGACAGAAAAAATATGCAGCCAAGAATCCTTTATCCAGCAAGTCTGTCATTTAGAATAGAAGGAGAGATAAAGGTCTTCCCAAACAAACAAAAACTGAAGGAATTTGTCACCACTAAACCAGCCCTACAAGAGATCCTAAGGGGGACCCTGTGAGACAAAGTACCAGAGACATCACTACAAGCATAAAACATACAGACATCACAATGACTCTAAACCCATATCATTCTATAATAACACTGAATGTAAATGGATTAAATGCACCAACCAAAAGACATAGGGTATCAGAATGGATAAAAAAAAACAAGACCCATCTATTTGCTGTCTACAAGAGACTCATTTTAGACCTGAGGACACCTTTAGATTGAGAGTGAGGGGATGGAGAACTATTTATCATGTGACTGGAAGCCAAAAGAAAGCTGGAGTAGCCATACTTATATCAGACAAACTAGACTTTAAATTAAAGGCTGCAACAAGAGATGAAGAAGGGCATTATATAATAATCACAGGGTCTATCCATCAGGAAGAGCTAACAATTATAAATGTCTATGTGCCGAATACCTGAGCCCCCAAATATATAAAACAATTACTCATAAACATAAGCAACCTTATTGATAAGAATGTGGTAATTGCAGGGGACTTTAACACCCCACTTACAGAAATGGATAGATCATCTAGACACACGGACAATAAATAAACAAGGGCGTTGAATGATACATTGGATCAAATGGACTTGACAGATATATTTAGAACTCTGCATCCGAAAGCAACAGAATATACTTTCTTCTCGAGTGCAAATGGAACATTCTCCAAGATAGATCATATACTGGGTCACAAAACAGCCCTTCATAAGTTTACAAGAATTGAAATTATACCATGCATACTTTCAGACCACAATGCTATGAAGCTTGAAATCAACCACAGGAAAAAGTCTGGAAAACCTCCAAAAGCATGGAGGTTAAAGAACACCCTACTAACGAATGAGTGGGTCAACCAGGTAATTAGAGAAGAAATTAAAAAATATATGGAAACAAACGAAAATGAAAATACAACAATCCAAATGCTTTGGGACACAGCGAAGGCTGTCCTGAGAGGAAAATACATTGCAATCCAGGCCTATCTCAAGAAACAAGAAAAATCCCAAATACAAAATCTAACAGCACACCTAAAGGAACTAGAAGCAGAACAGCAAAGGCAGCCTAAACCCAGCAGAAGAAGAGAAATAATAAAGATCAGAGCAGAAATAAACAATATAGAATCTAAAAAAACTGTAGAGCAGATCAACGAAACCAAGAGTTGGTTTTTTGAAAAAATAAACAAAATTGATAAACCTCTAGCCAGGCTTCTCAAAAAGAAAAGGGAGAGGACCCGAATAGATAAAATCATGAATGAAAATGGAATGATTACAACCAATCCCTCAGAGATACAAACAATTATCAGGGAATACTATGAAAAATTATATGCCAACAAATTGGACAACCGGGAAGAAATGGACAAATTCCTAAACACCCACACTCTTCCAAAACTCAATCAGGAGGAAATAGAAAGCTTGAACAGATCCATAACCAGCGAAGAAATTGAATCGGTTATCAAAAATCTCCCAACAAATAAGAGTCCAGGACCAGATGGCTTCCCAGGGGAGTTCTACCAGACGTTTAAAGCAGAGATAATACCTATCCTTCTCAAGCTATTCCAAGAAATAGAAGGGAAGGAAAACTTCCAGACTCATTCTATGAAGCCAGTATTACTTTGATTCCTAAACCAGACAGAGACCCAGTAAAAAAAGAGAACTACAGGCCAATATCCCTGATGAATATGGATGCAAAAATTCTCAATAAGATACTAGCAAATCGAATTCAACGGCATATAAAAAGAATTATTCACCATGATCAAGTGGGATTCATTCCTGGGATGCAGGGCTGGTTCAACATTCACAAATCAATCAATGTGACACATCACATTAACAAAAAAAAAAAGAAGAACCATATGATCCTGTCAATCGATGCAGAAAAGGCCTTTGACAAAATCCAGCACCCTTTCTTAATAAAAACCCTTGAGAAAGTCGGGATAGAAGGAACATACTTAAAGATCATAAAAGCCATTTATGAAAAGCCCACAGCTAACATCATCCTCAACGGGAAAAACTGAGAGCTTTTTCCCTGAGATCAGGAACACGACAGGGATGCCCACTCTCACTGCTGTTGTTTAACATAGTGCTGGAAGTTCTAGCATCAGCAATCAGACAACAAAAGGAAATCAAAGGCATCAAAATTGGCAAAGATGAAGTCAAGCTTTCGCTTTTTGCAGATGACATGATATTATACATGGAAAATCCGATAGACTCCACCAAAAGTCTGCTAGAACTGATACAGGAATTCAGCAAAGTTGCAGGATACAAAATCAATGTACAGAAATCAGTTGCATTCTTATACACTAACAATGAAGCAACAGAAAGACAAATAAAGAAACTGACCCCATTCACAATTGCACCAAGAAGCATAAAATACCTAGGAATAAATCTAACCAAAGATGTAAAAGATCTGTATGCTGAAAACTATAGAAAACTTATGAAGGTAATTGAAGAAGATTTAAAGAAATGGAAAGACATTCCCTGCTCATGGATTGAAGAATAAATATTGTCAAAATGTCAATACTACCCAAAGCTATCTACACATTCAATGCAATCCCAATCAAAATGGCACCAGCATTCTTCTCGAAACTAGAACAAGCAATCCTAAAATTCATATGGAACCACAAAAGGCCGCAAATAGCCAAAGTAATTTTGAAGAAGACCAAAGCAGGAGGCATCACAATCCCAGACTTTAGCCTCTACTACAAAGCTGTCATCAAGACAGCATGGTATTGGCACAAATACAGACACATAGACCAATGGAATAGAATAGAAACCCCAGAACTAGACCCACAAACGTATGGCCAACTCATCTTTGACAAAGCAGGAAAGAACATCCAATGGAAAAAAGACAGCCTCTTTAACAAATGGTGCTGGGAGAACTGGACAGCAATATGCAGAAGGTTGAAACTAGACCACTTTCTCACACCATTCACAGAAATAAACTCAAAATGGATAAGGGACCTGAATGTGAGACAGGAAACCATCAAAACCTTAGAGGAGAAAGCAGGAAAAGACCTCTCTGACCTCAGCCGTAGCAATCTCTTACTCGACACATCCCCAAAGGCAAGGGAATTAAAAGCAAAAGTGAATTACTGGGACCTTATGAAGATAAAAAGCTTCTGCACAGCAAAGGAAACAACCAACAAAACTAAAAGGCAACCAACGGAATGGGAAAAGATATTCGCAAATGACATATCGGACAAAGGGCTAGTATCCAAAATCTATAAAGAGCTCACCAAACTCCACACCCGCAAAACAAATAACATATGGACAAGAAAACTATGATGGTACAGAAAAAGGTTTAGGTTGCTCTTGCAACCCCTGAGGGCCTCATCAAGTTCTCCAGGAGTGGCACAAGTTGATAACAGCTGGAGAATATTGCCCCAGGATTAATGGTCTGACAGCTATTTGGCAACAGCCTTGGTATACATTAGCACAGGAGGGATTGGATACTTTTCCGTGGCCTCCAGCTTACTTATGTGCACTGATCTCTAAGTATCCCAGTTTGTACAGAGCAGGGCAAAGGCCATGTTTTCATCCATTTCCAATATAATATTTTTATTTCAAAAGGTCTGTATGGGGCCCCTGAAAATCCATAAATATCATACAGATCATTTGACCAACCAATAAAATTGTATCATATACTTCAGAACAGTGTCTCAATCAGCCTGTATTTCATTCTAATATATGTTATCATAGAAGTTACTATCAGTAATACGGAAGCATAATTTATAATGTAAAACCCAGGTCTCTAATTAATTCCCATTTGCAGGCTGATGTTTGTGATTTGATTGCTAATTCCTTTGCCTCTGAGTCTCTCCTTTCAAAACTACAGACATGAGCGTTAGTCTAAGATGCAAGCAGTTGAATGTGAAGCAGACAAGAACAGCTTTTGAAATGGGGAGAGGGGAGAAGAAAGAAAACAAACACCCACACAAATGAGTTTGTGTTTAACAAGAGAACTTATCTCAAAGGTCACAGACTGGTAGAGGAAATATGCTATTTACCAATGGTGGGGAAGGAAAAACCTCAAAGACACATAAAACTCATTCTAAATATTTGCCGCTCTGTGTTATTTAAACCCAGGATGCATGAGCAATGGATAGCTGAGTACACACTGAGAACACCACGCTCAAGGGTCCAGCTCCCTTTCTCAGCAGCAAGAAGCTGCTTTCACAAGGGCCACACTAGTTTCAGCAGAATTATTATCATTACCCTGGGAAGGGAACCTCAGAGGATCTCTGTATTTTCATCAGCAATTCTTTAGGGATATAATTTTTTAACTCCTTTTATTTATTTATAGTACATTCTAGTTCAATTCTTTTGATTAATTTCATGATTTTACTTCCTATCATTTGTGTGGAGTCCCACTCATAAAACTTGCTTGATCTATTTTGTTGACATGTATAGTCATTCCAAGTAGTAGATAATAATGAATGATATCTGTTAAGAGAAATCCAACTTTTAGTCAATTCTGAAAATTTACACTGATGAAAAAGGCATCTTCCCCACAAATTAAAGAATTGTGACTTTCCCTTTATATTTTGGAATTTCCAGGAAGGATTATTTAAAAGCAAAATAATCCAGTTACCAGAAGAACTCAAAACAAAACCTTGTTGTTCTAAGACCTGACAGAATTTCTTGGAACATAATGTTATTAGTTTATAAACTTAAGCCAGGTACACAAACGCCTGTCCTATACATGATATACAACATTTTGCTTCAGAAAAACCTTCAGTCATATTTTGACCATAAACATTCCTTGATAATCCCACCAATGGGAGTTTGGACTATGTTTTACATTTCACATATATGCAAGCGGGCAAAGATGTACATTCTCATTCTGGAGATGTTTATTTCCTTCCCCCACCCCTCCATCATCAACAAACCCACACTTCTCTCCTGAAATATGTTTTCTCACTTACCTTGGGCATAAAAATCCGAAACAGGATCACTGTTGCAGTGGAGCCAGCATCAGAATGTGGCCAAAGAAAATGAAATCTCAGTTCCTACCAACAATACAAATCTCTGATATTCAATAGCGGGGCGGGGGGTGGGGAAGGGGAGCTAACTGCCCATCTAATCTCAGAGCTTTCATAGCAGGTATTTTAATGAAAACAATTCAAGCTCCTGACGCAACACAGGGTAGACTTTGCATAATATTTAGTTTCTAATGCCTCCAAAAAGGTACCTGATATTTATTTATGATCCAAATATATTAAGTCTGAAATGGAAAAGCTTCTAGAATTTCCAAAGAGACTACATAAAAGTGCCTGAATAATTATTAGCAAATAAGTTGAAAACATTTTTAGTTCCCTTTTAGGTTTCTCTGGTTATTATTTGTTCACCCCATCCCACCTCCACACAGTAGGTCATGACAACATGTTTAAAAGACTTGAACACACAAATCATTCACTTGATTGTTAAAATCTCCCTGGAGCCCATTTTTAAAGATCACTTGGAAAAATACTGGGAGATATTGTCAAATGTCCCAAATTCAGAAGTGCAAAGACCCTATGAAAAGTCAAGAGAGGTTTCCTAAGGGGCTCTGAAATACACAAGTTCCTCAGGAATGGAACTGAAAAGAAACCATTATTGTCCCAAATCATAAAAGGAGAAACTTAATTCCTATTTAATTGGAATTAAACAATCACAAGTTCACAAACTCATTATTTTATTAAGTCACCTTTGATGAGAAAGACACAAATGACATATAAACGAGCTGGTTCAGGGACTTATTTTTAATTTGATATCAATTCTAACCCCAAGTCCATTACAATATGTAATTATTTAATTAACCTATCCACAGCCTATTTTGGGCAAATTGCATTTGCAGCAAAATGAAGAAAAAGGGTTATTTATTTTACTTGGTGGAGAGAAGAACAGAAAGAAATGATGAGTGAACCATTAAAAACATAACTTTAATATGCATCATTTCTTTGTAGAACAATTCAATGACAACACAAGGTCAAGGACTGAAAGCTTATGTTAATAGTTTACCTCATAGCAGAATAAATTTGGGAAAATCACTTAACCTCAATTTTATGAAAAGTACATCAGGGGAAGTATTATGCTTTCCCCCACAATACAAAAGTATATTATAAATAAAATTCACTGCCTGTTCAAACTGAACTGGACAGAGGTAATTGGCCATAGACATGGGGATATCTATCATCGCCTAGAGAAAATAAGACTGACCACTGATAGTGGTCACTGATAGAGCTCTGCATTCATTAAGCACATGTCGGTGGAGTAAATGAATGAACTGACAATCTACAGCCCAGAAGATCACCAGACTCTCCAAGTATCATGTGGTAGACAAGCCCCAGTGCTTTCCAAGATCCCTAGATGCTCACTTAAGACCAAAATTGCATCAAGCACCTATTTATGCTACTGCCTTCAACCATCTCTTTTTGCCCCCATCTCTATTATTTGCCTCTTTGCTCCAGGACAACCCAACTTTGCTCCAAGGGAGTTCACAATGTAATACATCCCTAAAAGAAGAGGCCAAGGTTCTAACCTAACCTTTTTGAACTCTCCCACTAACTATCAGCCTTAGGGAAGTCAGGGTAGATTTATTTCCCAGCCACAGAAGTACTGGAGGCTGAATTTGACCAATAGTCTGCTGATGTCAAGGATTTTAGAATGACTCTATTCCTCCCGAGTGGGAAAACTAGCAGGAGTTAAAAAGGTGTTGAGAGCATTGGAAAAGCCAAAGGAAGAGTTTCCTTTTATCCCTAATTCATGAGACCTACTGCTGGACTCTGTACAAAACCCAAAAAGGGAAACCCAAGTGACTGTTCTATCAGTTTAGTAATGTTCTGTGGCGTGACTGGTAACAGCATCTTCACTGACCGAGATGTGTGGGCGATGCCTTGCTGGGCTTGTTGCAAAACAAATGGTACATAAAAGTGAAATGAAAGAGAGTTACCATTATTAATTATATACTGATGATAATAAAGAACTCTACTTACTACTCTCAAAAGCCCAGACAATAATCCAAATGGTTTTTCTCATTCAACCAAACGAGTCTAAATAGTTTCACAGGAAGATTTAATTAATACCAAAAACACAATCATATTTCTTATTCCTCCTCTTGGAAAGAATAAGCAGTTAAATAACAAATAAAAACGCGAAAAGCCACAGAACTGAGATTTTCTATCATTGAGAATCCTCAGCCCTTAGAAATTAACTGAGTAAACCTTGAAAGGTAACTTGTCCCAAGAACCAAGAGCAAAATTCATAATTCTTTTCAACTAATCTAAGTATCATCTCATCTTCTGCTCATTTCCAAAATTACCAATCATAGTGAATGACATTTTCACTTACTAAAAAAAGACTGGAACCCAAGTTCACATTTTCACTTCATTCTTGCTCAAATCAACAGCATAGCTACAAAACATCACAAGCATGTTCTCTGAATCCTTGGCTAGATTTAAGTGGCCAGACAGTTCTCCAGTCAACAGCCAATGACGTATATATGTATGTCTTATTTCATTCACTGAGTCCACAAACATTTCACCAACCAACTAAAAGACCCTGGGGGAAAGAAGGAGATATGAAGACTGCTCTCAAAAAGCTTAGAATTTGCTACAGAAGCCATATTTGCTTGCCAAATTATTTTAATATGAAGTAAAATGTAATGAATGCCACAAACAAGCTTTTTAAACAGTCAAACGTCCATGACATTTCAGAGACAACAGAGACACTGAGAAAGAACGTTCCCACTATTTTAAAAATCAGTCCAGACAAGATCCCAGACTGTTAAACGTACCTGAGAAATCAAAGCATCACACAGCTGAAGGAGGAAAACACAAAATTTTAAAAAAAAAAACTGTTTTAAAAGGAGCATCTTCATTTTTTCCTCCAACTACTTACACTCCAGAAAACATAAAGTGACATCAAATTTCTCCAATCAGACTTTGTCCACTCTCTGTGAAAAAACTAGTATGAAATGTACCAGCAACTTCAAGATTGAAATGTGAAGCCAAGGAACTTCACGTCATTATACATGTGCATTGGTCAAATTATCTTTAGGATTAAAAATCACATTTTGTTTTTTCAATTAACACTGTAAACATACACAGTCAGACGCCTCTTACCTTTGCTGTTTAGTTACCCATCTAACTGCAGCTGAAATCAGCTCTTTATAATCCAATTTTGAGAAAAGGATGCATCTATTTAAAAGCACAGCTCGTTTGCCCAAGTACAAAGTTGACTGAATTCTCCTAGACTAGAAAGAGATTGGCGTGTTTGCTTGTGCAGATCAGATTATTTAATTGCAAAACTGGGAATTATTCCATAGATGTGAATGCGTGTCTAATTTATGTCACAAAGGAGAGATTATACTCTTAGGGGAAGTTATTTACTTACTCATTTTCCTAACTAGATTTCCATGCACATGAGAATTTCAAGTCAGGAAAGCAGTGCCAACAATATTCCACCAGAGACAACCAAAAAGAGATCATAAATGTCTTGTTAACTGTAAATAATGATAAAATGAAGCTCTTTGGGGAATAGGATTTACAGCTGGTCTAGACTGAAGAGTTTTAAATTTATATTAACCCAAGAAAATTACAGTATACTGATTTCAGTTTATGCATTAAATTAAGTTTGTTGGACATTTTGCCACAGAATAAGAAAAATCAAGGGAAAGGACCAACTCCTTTAAGTTTTTACAAGACATTTTTTGCAACTGAAATGTCTGTAGCTCATCCTCCCCTGCATACATTGACATCTTGCCCTCTAACTTAAGTACATTCTGGTCTGCAGTGACTTACCTGAATTTGTTTGTCTGTAATTGTTACCATAAATTGCTAAGCTATCTTAAAGTGATTTTTTGAGGAAACAACTTATCAGGGCATCTCTTAAGTACTTTTGTGTTCATGCCCCAGTTTTCTTCTCCTTCCTTGTCACCACAGAAGTACACCTACATCAAGTCTATTAACTTTTGGTGGCTTATTTATTTTTACTTGAGTGAATCTAGAAGTGTTTTTAAGAAAAGAATTGGACTGGGAAATAGAAGGTAAGGAACCTGGTCATTGTTTAGCCTCAGGCTGGTTAAAGAATTCACTGAACCAGTCTTCTAGTTCCTCCATGAGGAGGACTCTGCTACATGATTAATCTCAGAGATTCTGACGACCTGGAAACCTGGTGACTCTCTACTCTTTGACTTGGGACCTTATATGTGGATGCCATTTGTTACAATAAAAGATGGCTGGCCCTTCTCCTGATAGATATAAAACCAGACAAAGACAAAGGGCCTCATGTATGCATGAGGATAAAGTGTACATGACAGAGAAGCAGGCAGTGAGGGGTACATGGCAAGAGCAGGGGGAAGAGAGTGGAGAGGCAGAGAATGAGGACAGAGAAATCCAGAGACATAGTGGAGCAAGAGGGGGGAGCAGGGTAAAGCATTTCATAAAAAAGAAAAGACACTACAAAAGTACATACAGCTGAGGGGTGCGTGGGTGGCTCATTTAATTAAACATCTGACCCTTGATCTTGGCTCAGGTCATGATAGCATGTAGCCTGCTTGGGATTTGGTGTCTCTCTCTTTCTCTCTCTGCCCCTCTCTCTCTCAAAATAAATAAATAAACTTTAAGAAAAAAGTATATGCAGTTGAGAGAACAAAAGAAAGTTCTAAATAACAGTACATACCCCTAATTACTGAGCATAAAACATGAGAATTTTCATAGGCATTTTTTTACATGGTAACAAACACCTACAGTTATCTTCTTCTCTCCAAGAAGAAAAATAAAGGCAAACTACTCAGATATTGAAATATAACTTTAAATCTCTGTAAATATTTGTAAAGAGATGGTTATCTTCTATTAGGTGTTTACTAAACACTAAACGATGACTTTTTAAACAATCATACATTATCATTAAAAAAATAAGCACAAGAGAATGGAGCACAGGACCTGGGAGGCAGTAAGCATAAATAAAGCTCAGAAAGAGAGGAGGAGAGAGGAAAGAAATAAAGACTCTATTTTCAAGTTATGTGTAAATGGTCTTCCTGAGCTCAGAGACCATACATTTAATGGTGAGAAGACATAATGTAAAATAGGCTCACACAAAATTGGTTAAGGTTCTGAACAAGCTACAAGTACAAACCAGAGTAAAAAAGTTAAGTACCCAGAACTCAACAATAAGAATCCTGAACATACTATAATAAATGAACACACACACACACACACACACACACTCCTTTACAGTCTGGCATTCAAGGCAAGGGACAAATTTACAGAAAACCAAAGATTTCATTGTTGATGAAATAACCATGATCACAACCATCACCACCAGTAGAGACTCTCTAGAGATGTCTCTGAAGAACAGGCATCCATAGCTCTTACATCACTCGTGTCCACAGAACAATAACCACTGCTGCTCCACACTCAGACCAGGAAGGTATGCAAGGACCCCAGTGGTCAATTAAAGACCAGTTACTCCAAGTAGTGTGCTTTACATCCAACTCATTTAAAATGGTTTCCCGGTATAGACCTTGAAATATGATCCCATGTATAAAATTAATGGAGCCAAAGGCCTCCAGCCAGTAGCCCACTGTCCTTCTCTTCCCCAGCTTTCATTCTGTTTGTTAGTGAGAGGAGCCTTTTGAGGGGACACTCCAGCCTGCCCTTCCAAGGTTCACATACTATCGCACACTCTTTAGTCCTAGGAATGCTCACACATGAGGGGTAGAGTTCAACCTTGGGAGATTTGACCCCAAGAGAGGCCCACCCATGTTCTAGAAGTAATTAGGGGATCCCTTAGGCAGGGGAATATAGTGTCCTGAGTGGTTCAGAAGTAGGGGTGAGGGTGCTTTCCATGACAAAGCCCCTTGGCCCTTTAAAGTAAGGGACTCTTGCCCCAGGTCCAAGGGTGTCTTTACTGTTGATAAGAAATTTTTGTCTTCATCTGGATTCACCAGAAAATCTAACTGGTTGTATCTCCTATTCCAAGCAGGAGAAGGAATAGTATTTGCTGTGTTATGTAGCGAAAATAATGAACATAAGCGCTAAAATTACCTCAGCTCAGGTGCTCAAATTATTTTGGTTTTAATACCACAGAGTTTACAGCACAAGAAGATGTATTTCCTTCGTCAAGAAAATCCTAGACACAAGATATGTACTGCTTAAGAATAAGCTAACACTAGCTTCCTGTAGTGAGCTTTGTGAGCTCATAGTTAGCAACCAAGCAGAGAACCAAGTTTTTGTCTCAATTTCTCTCTCCTTATTCTCAGTCTACAAATCATCATGGGTCAAGGCTAAGTGATGTGAAAAAGCCAAATTTAATAATGAATCTTCCCTTTCTTTCTCTCTTCTTGTAACACCTTTCCTGCTAGGAAGCCTCTGAATATGGGCAGAGTAATAGGAAGACAAAAAAGAAATGTGTCCTAACAGACTTGTAGTGTACCTTAAGAGGCAGAATGTATATGAAATTTAGAAGTTTTAACAACCTGACCAAGTAACACGAGGATGCAAACGGATAGGTTATAAGGTCTTCTCTCTCCTTCTTCCAAAAGTCTCATCTGTCATAAGCTTTCCTCGAAATTTTGATTTAGAGACAGAAGACTTGACTTGAAGAACAAAAGAAATGGCTTAGAAGCATTTAGACACATTTCCTTCCTTCTCTGCTTACACTGTTCCAGTGCCCAGGGCTTGGGCCTTTTGAAGGGTGTTTGGACATCCTTGTATAGACTCTCTATACAATCTTTTAACTCTTATTTTTATTGACGTATCCAAATACTCACCAGTTCACTTTATTCTTCTTTATGGAAGGGTGAATAGTGATTCCACCTTGGTTTTTCCAACTCGTGTTTACAATGCTCTGGAATAGGACTTCCAAAGAGCAGGTAGTCCTGAAATCCTAGCACTCTCAATTCAGACTCAGAGGACTCACATTCCAATTCCAATTCTAATTCTTAAAGGCCATGAAGAAGTTGTTGAACACTTATGTGAGCCTCAATGTCAGCTATAAAATGGGGAATTATTCCAGCAAAGAATAAATCAAATGACATGTGTGGGACAGCACAAAACATAGCAGTGCTGAATATCTGTGGTTGATATGAATATTCAGACCAGGTGTTCTCTGCTTTGGAATTTCTCAGAACAAGATGAGATCTATTTATGTATTCAGTTAACAATTTGTTGAGCTCCTACTATCTGTCACACTCTCCACTATGTATGTGTGAGAACCACAAGAGCTGAGCTATCCTGTCACTACTGGACCATTTCTATCTTCAAATTACCTCTCTTCTAGTATCTTCCCTCTTGGGAAATAGTTAAGAAAGTATGTCACATTTGTTTGTTTAAATTCTATCTGTTTTCAACATTTTGGAATGAAGCCTATCCCTCCCTGGGCTTCATTACACATCAAAATTCCCACAGTTGGTGTTTTGTTTAAGATACATTAATCAGCACTGTCTCCAAAAGTTCTCTCTTGGGTTTGACAAAAGAGAATTAAAACCTATCTGGACTTTATCAAGCCTGGTGTTCAGGCTGCCCTGGGGGACTGGAGTTGGTAAAGCTAAATTAAATTGTGAATAATGGAAGTTTTCAGTAATCAAAGAAGAAAAGCAGTAATGAGCAACTCGCAATGATAATGAGTAAGCATACATGCTGCACACCAGGTCCCATCTGATATTTATTCTGCAACCTCGATGCACCCCTCCTCATTCTCCCACCACTGGATACCAAAACTGGAACAAGCAAATATCTGAATAATAATTCCTGCTCAGTTGAGTCCCTAGTTACAACCAAATAAAGGCAGACTAGCTTCTTTAAAGCTTAGATACGAAGAGCACCATGCTACTGAACAATTAATTAACAATTAACACACCCAAAGCAGCATGACTTGGTACCAGTTTTATTGGTTACAAATGGGCAATAGCACAGTTGTCTGAAGCATCACTTTACACTATTAATTCCAGGGAAATCGCATACTGATTATTAAACCAGAAACGTTTTTAAAATGGAAAAGCCATAGCTGTTCAGACCCCTGACAAGCTAATCAACATAAACTCCTGCATAGAGCAGGAGTTTTCCAACTTATTTTTGATGCAACTATTGGCAAACATTATTGATTATATAAAATTAGTTCTTTTTTTAAAATTTTTTCACATTTGTGTTATTTTTGAGACAGAGAGAGAGAGAGAGACAGAGTGTGAGTGGAGGAGGAGCAGAGAGAGAGGGAGACACAGAATTGGAAGCAGGCTCCAGGCTCCGAGCTGTCAGCACAGAGCCCAACACGGGGCTCGAACTCACGAACCGTGAGATCACGACCCAACCTGAAGTCGGGCACTTAACCGACTGAGCCACCCAGGCACCCTAAAATTACTTCTGTATATCCTTAGTGGAGTCTATTTTCCCTCATCTAGATTACTATTAGGAAAAGAATGAGAGCCCTCAAAATAAAAAGAAAGAAAAATAAAGAAAGAAAAAGTGCAAAAAATAAAATGATTTTCAGCTCCTCTCTTCAAACGCTTATCTTTTCCATGTGTTTATTGTGAGAGTACCATCTCTGTGCTATACACCGTGACCCTGTCTACAGAGCTTCCAATAATCCCCCAAAAGCAAAGTACTTCCAGCACTGGAAAATACCTGCTTGCCCTGCGAGCTAGCTCAATGTTAAGGAGGAAAAAGACAAAGTGTTTACTGACTTCAATAATTACCCCAAGGGGCACCTTGGTGGCTCAGGTGGTTAAGGGTCCAACTTCAGCTCAAGTCATCATCTCACGGTTCATGGGTTCGAGCCCCACATCAGGCTGTGTGCTGACAGCTCAGAGCCTGGAGCCTGATTCCGATTCTGTGTCTCCCTCTTTCTCTGCCCCTCCCCCGCTTGTTCGTGTTCTCTCTCTCTCCCCCCCCCTTCTAAAATAAACATTAAAAAAAAGCAATTACTCCAAATATTTTCACAAATGAACACAGAAGAAATATCTGAGAACTGGAAAATATTTAATTCTGTAATCACAATAGAGGAAAGTCTTTTCCATTTGACTGATCCTCAGATAAACAAAACCACAGTGGGAATGGCTGAGCAAACAGTTTTTCTATCTTCACACCCACACACTTGGTAAACATTCACCAAATTTCCATTGATGAAACACACTGGAGAGAGGTGGCTTCCCTTTGGTTGACTTTAAAAACATTTAACCACATAGTTTAAGTTTTTGTTGTAGGCTGAAAACCAGAGTTATCATAAACATGTGGCATTTAAGGACAAGCCAGTCACAGGTAGGACAAGGACCTTCTATCACATCAGATGTAGGATATCTCTGGACAAAGTGTGATTCATGTCTGAAGTGTTCTTATTACAAACACTTCAAAATTCCATAATGAACCTGCTTTCCAGGGATGTTCGAGGGTGTGTTGGAACCAGGGTGTCTGAAAGGCTGAGGCATGTAACCCTAACTTGGGGCTGGTGCTTTAGAGTGCTCCTCTCCTTCCCTCTTCTTACCATGCATCCTCATGAAGCTAGAAGCCTGCAAGGCTGGGAGACATACCCACCTTCTAGACCATTCCCTAGATACCCATAACACTGGAATTTCCTGCCCCAAATGGTCTAAAGTCATTTAGAAGGCACTGTGTGGGTCTTTACCCTCCTAAGGACAGACTACTTCATGGCCAGAGGGCACACCCTCAGGCTTAAGAAGTGACCATGGGCAGTTGTTGGACAGTGGGTGTAGATAGAGTTTGAATGAGCAGACTGCCTCATCTACACTTGTTCCTACAAGACTCATTCAGTTCCACACAGAGCAGAGATAAGGCTGTGGAACAGGAAAGCTCTTGTCCTGGGCTCACAAATGTTAGGGGTAGCCTGGAATAAGATAAATTATAGGCTGAAACGAGTGCTATTCAGTGATGCCAGGAAACATCTTCCCTCTCTCTCCTATACTCATGGTGAACATGTAACATTATCTAAAGCAGGACACCACTGATTATAAAATGGGATACCAGCTCCAGAGGCAAAGCCAAGATGGTCTTGCAAACTGGGCTATAAAGTCATCCTAACTGCACCAAACTGAAGGCCATGGTTTCCCTCATTAATTCAGAGCCCAGAGCTCCATAAATAATTGCCATCCATTGGCATTCAGCATTTTTCTTTCCCATCAGGTTCTTTTTTCTCATTAGAGATTGTTTATGCTTGGTGCTCCCAAGAAGTAAATAAAACTTCATTATCGTCATATATAACAGACTTTGGGTATATAACAGAAGCATCATATGTACTTCCAGCTTCTGTTGTTTATCTGCAAAGCTATTCAATCTGTTAAATTTGTACATTGTCATCCTAATGAAAGGCCTAACAAATAAAAGAGAAACCTATGAAACCAGAGAACCATCAGAAATCTACAAACATACCAAGTCAAGTTGGACAGTTGGATTCCTGCATGTTGTAGAAAGTCAAAGGCAAACAGTACATAAGTTTAAAATAAAACACTGTGATGGCCCTTTCTGGAGCCAAGCCAGCACCAGGCCTGGGAATGCAAGATTTAGCCAGGACCAATCAGTGTCTTCCAGAAGCTCACACCCTAGAGGAGGGAGATTTTGGTAAGGCCTAAGGCTACATCCTTTGCACCTGGTTAATGTGTCTCTCCTGCTGCTTCTTGGCTAATCCCAGCAGACTGGTTTCACCTCACAGCTGTTACACAACACACACACACACACACACACACACACACACACACACACACATTCTTCCTACAGTGTTTCCAGTCAAACTGCCCTACTGCCTGCCATTACTTACACACTAGCAGTTCTTAAACATGACCACACATTACAGTTACTCTGGGAGCTTTTCTAACATACAGATTCCCAACAACATCCCAGAGACTGAATCAGCATGTCTGTGGTGAAGCCAGGACATTTCTAACTTTTTAAAACAATCTGAATGACCACGAATGCTTAACATGATAACCCCTGGAAAGGCTCAGCTAAAGCAGCAACACAGGCAGGTGGGCGCACTGTCCCATCAGAAGGCAGCCACACCATCATGCTACTAGGCTGGGTCTTTCCAGATGGAAATGAAGAATGAAGATTCAGTGACCAACACCTTGGCATGAGGCACCACAACAAACAATTATCCTTTCCTGCCACAGCCAAGGTCCAACCACCTGTCCATTCCCACATTTCCCAGATGATTTCAGTATGGACTCCCTTTTGTGAGAAACTATTTAAGTTTTATTCATCATTAAAAGTACATACATGCAGCAAGTTCATGAAAATTTTACAATAATCTACTTTTTTATTCAGTCTTTAATCCCTAATCCAATGATAAAACTGTTCTTATGAGTTAAATTTTGAGGCATTTCTTTGCCTTCTCTCCCTCTTCCTCTCCCTCCTACACACACACCCAGACTGTAATCTGTGTTTTGTTTGCTTGTTTGTTTTGTCTGATGATTCTCAATGAGCAAAGGTCCTACCCTCCCAGGAGAACACATCAACATCTCCAGAAAACCATGTAATTTTTCTATTTGTGAAAATGAATCAAATGCTTTCAAAGGATAAGAATGCTGCTAGCTTCATCTTTGAATCATTCAGAATATTGAAGGAAAGGAATTATAGTCATCAATCAACTTGAATTTAGTGTTTTACAACTTGCCCAGTGTAATCAGAAATAAGCCTAAATTTGTAAGTAAAATTAGAGAAATGCCATCAGGTAGAAAGTCCTTCTTGTCAGCAGAAAGGCTGAGCACAGGGATTCAGTCATCAGACCAACTGTTCCCATCACAGGCCATCCCACAGATAGGGCAGCTGTGCAGGAAGCAGAGGAGATGAAAAGAAATGAAAAGATACCCCAGCACAGTTCAGGGTCACCCAGGTTGGTAAGCTAATCGGTGCACTGAATTCAGCTTACCCTGGGAGCCCAGCTGATCCTGACAGCCAAAAATCTCATCAGCGAAGACAGCAAGTCAATGGGAAGCATGGGATCTTAGTTGCCACCCATCACGCTGACATTTTTTGAAGGATGAAGGAAAAAATAAAAACACCAGACCCAAATGGGGAAAATGAACCCACTTTCCAAATACCTCCTAAGCTCAAAAAACACTCCTCAATATATTTGATTAACTTATACCCTCCTGCTCTTGCTTTATTATTCTTTTAACTAAGTTTCAGATAATTTTCCTTAAGTAGTCTAAAAGAGAAACTAAATGCTCGCCCTCCATAAATCATGACTTCCATAAATCACAAGACAGAAACTACGTAAAGTTTCATTTGTATAAACATAAATTTGTTATGAAATAGCTTAAAATAAAGTTTGAAAAAACATGCACAGAGACCTTCACATTGGTCGGTTTGGGATAGCCCAAGATTTCTATTCCAATCACTTAGCTCCTTTCTACTATAAACATTTGTTACTTGTATGCTTTTGGAGCTCAAAAAAAGAGGTGAAAAACAGGGAAGTTATCTACCAATGGAAGTTATCAGCATCAGACATTAGAATTAATTTTCAAGACTCCAGGAACAACTGGCTAACATGAGATTTCTGATATTATTACTTATTTGGCCGTGTTATCCACCACTGCCAAAGTCCACCCACCGGTACAATAGAAGTATTTGCCTGAAACCATATTTTGAGATATAGGAACAAGATGGGCACAAATGACAGCTTCCTTATTCTCATGAAATAGCCACTGATTACACAAATTATCTGCTTGCAGTTCAAGACAGAGACCTCCAAAGATAAATAAGGATGTCTCCTATCACTGAATTGAAAAATACATTCATTTAGAAATGATTCAGTGTCACAACTGACATTGTAAGTGTATAGTTCTTACTGCCACTTTTAACAAGGCTGTAAGACAAGAGGCAGATACCAAAGTTATAGCGATTTAAATAGTCTCTATTCATTTCCCTCTGACTTCAAGATAATGCTCAAAAATACATGTTGGTTTGGGGTGCCTGGGTGTCTCAGTCGGTTAAGCGTTTGACCCTTGAATTCAGCCCAGATTGTGATCTCACAGTCATGGGATCCAGCCTTACATCAAGCCCTGAGCTTGGTGTGGGGCCTGCTTGGAATTCTCTCTTCCTCTCTCTCTGTCCTTTCCCTGCTCTCTCACGCACACACACACACACACACACACACACACACACACACACACTCTCTAAATAAATAAATAAATAAATAAATAAATAAATAAATAAATAAATAAACAAACATTTCTAAAAAAAATTAATGTTGGGTTTAGTATTTTACAAAAGGTTTTTTTTTTAAACATTAATTTTTGGGGAGCGACAGGGTGGCTCAGTCAGTTGAGCCTCCGACTTCAGCTCAAGTCATGATCTCACAGTTTATGGGTCCGAGCCCAGCATCGGGCTCTGTGCTGACAGCTCAGAGCCTGGAGCCTGCTTTGGAATCTGTGCCTCCCCCTCTCTCTGCCCATCCCCTGCTCATGTTTTGTCTCTCTCTCTCAAAAAAAAAATGATTAAAAACAAAAATTTGGTCATGAAAGGAAGAGCCAAGATCGCAGAACAGCATGGAGGTATTTTTGTGTCTCATGTCCATAAAATACAGCCAGACCAACACTAAACCATCCTGTACACCTACAAAATAGATTTGAGGACTAACACAACAATCTGCACAACCTGAACCACAGAACTCATCAGGTACACGGCGCGGAGAGGTGAACTGGGGAGGAGAGAAGTCGCAGAGGGCAGGGAGTTGTTTACACTTGTGGAGATACGACAGAGGGGGGTGCAGAGTATGGGAAAAGCACCCCCCCACCACCAAAAACAGCTGGAGAGAAAAATGGAGAAGTGGAAATAGCCACAGGGACTGAACTAAAAAGGGAGAAAGGACCAAGGAGAAAGTTTAAATTCCACTAATACTCTATAAACAGCAGTAGCACAGAGTTTGAAACTCCACACCATGAAACCTGGTGGTGATCTGGTGGGAAGGGCAAATCCCCAGGAGCAGAATGAAGTCCTCAGGCCACACAGGGAGAGGCGGTTCCCCTGCTGGGAGGACATTTGGTAGAGTCCGTGTGGCTACCCCAGCAGACCCCAGAGAACAACCACATTCACTGGTGATGGAACAAGGTCATTAAGGGTGAGGCCTGATGCCAGATGTGTGTTGTGATTTTCCATAATCCCTGAACCACTGCTGCTACATGATTGCATGAACTTTTTCTGGGGCAAGCTGGCACCCAGCCGCAGTCTCTGGGCATCGGCAGCAGCATGGTCCCTCAAACAGTCCTAGGTGTGGCTAGTTCCCAGCCTTTGCTCAGTGAGACCCTCCCACAGAGTGGCAGAACAGGTCAAAGTCACAGTCCCTCAGAAATAAGGGGTCAGGAAAAACAGCCACATCTGAGATAAAACTCAGGAGGGAGGATGGAAGTGGATGGAAGCCAGAAACAAAGGACAGTGCACAATTGCTGATCGGGAGAACAGAATTCTGATATGAGAGACTGGGTAGCTGGGTGACATCATTTTCACACCTCCTGCACATGAGCATACATACCTATATGTGCCACAACAATCCACCCCAGTAGGCTAGCTGTGCCATCTAGTGGAGAATGGAGCCATTACACTAAGCCCCGCCCAACTAGGCCAACCTAGCTCTTCAGGAACACAAGTCTCTCTGCCTGCTTAGTTTATGGACTACAAAGTGCTTCATAGTTTGACTTCTAGGGCAAATGGTGTAATTTCAACCGATTTTAGTCTGTTCATTGGTCCATCTATTCAATTTTCTTTTTTGTTTCTTTTTTGTTTCTTTTCTTGAATACAGAAAAATATTTGTTTTTATTTTCAATTTTTATTAAAATATTTTTAATTTTTTTCTACTATATTTTTTAATTTTATCTATTTTTCAATTTCTATTTTACTTCCACCATTTCATTTTATTCTATTTCACTGTATTCATTTTTTCAAAGGAATTCACCCCAAAAGAAAGAGCAGGAAGAAACGACAGCAGGACTTAACCAACACAGATACAAGCAAAATGTCTGAACCAGATTTTAGAATCATGAAAATAAGAATAATAGCTGGAGTCAAAAATATATTAGAATCCCTTTCTGTGGAGATATAAGAAGTAAAATTTAGTCAGGATGAAATAAAAAATGATATAACTGAGCTGCAATCTCGAATAAATGCCATGGCGGCAAGAATGGATGAGGCAGAACAGTGAATGAACAATATAAAGGACAAATTTATGGAGAATAATGAAGTAGAAAAAAAGAGAGAGACTAAGGCAAAAGAGCACAATTTAAGAATTAGAGAAACCAGTGACTCATTAAAAAGGAACAACATCAGAATCATAGGGGTCCCAGGAGATGAAGAGAGAGAAAAAGGGGTAGAAGGGTTATGTGAGCAAATCATACTGGAAAACTTTCCTAACCTGGGAAAGACAGACATCAAAATCCAGGAAGCACACAGGACTCCCAGGAGATTCAACAAAAACCGACTGTCAACAAGGCATATCATAGTCAAATTCACAAAAAACTCAGGCAAGGAAAGAATCATGAAAGCAGCAAGGGAAAAAAGTCCTTAACCTACAAGGGAAGACAGATCAGGTTTGCAGCAGACCTATCCACAGAAACTTGGCCGTCCAGAAAGGAGTGGCAGGATATATTCAATGTTCTGAATAGGGGAAATATGCAGCCAAGAATTCTTTATCCAGGAAGGCTGTCATTTAAAATAGAAAGAGAGATTAAAAGTTTCCCAAACAAACAAAAATTAAAGGAGTTTGTGACCACTAAAACAGCCCTGCAAGAAATTTTAAAAGGAACTCTGAGGGGAAAGAAGATGAAAAAAATAAATAAAGACTAAAAACAACAAAGACTAGAAAGGACCAGAGAACACCACCAGACATTCCAACTCTACAAGAAACATAACAGCAATAAATTCTTGTCTTTCAGTACTCTAAACATCAATGGAGTTAATGCTCCAATCAAAATACATAGGGTAACAGAATGGATAAAAAAAAAAAACAAGATCCATCTATATGCTGTTTACAAGAGACCCACTTTAGACCTAAAGACACCTTCAGATTGAAAATAAGGGGATGGAGAACCATCTATCATGCTAATGGCCGATGAAAGAAAGCCGTAATAGCCATACTTATATCACTCAATCTAGACTTTAAAATATAGATTGTAACAAGAGATGAAGAAGGGCATTATATCATAATTAAGGGGTCTATCCACCAAGAAGACCTAACAATTGTAAACACTTATGCTCCAAATATGAGAGCACCCAAATATATAAATCAATTAATCACAAACATAAAGACACTCATTGATAATAATACCATTATAGTAGGGGACTTCAACACCCTCCTTCAGCAATGGACAGATCATCTAAACACAAAATCAACAAAGAAACAATGGCTTTGAATGACACACTGGTCCAGATGGACTTAACAGATATATTCAGAACATTTCATCCTAAAGCAGCAGAATATACATTCTTCTCCAGTGCACATGGAATGTTCGCCAGAATAGACCACATATTGGGACACAAATCAGCCCTCAACAAGTACAAAAAGATCGAGATCATACCATGCATATTTTCAGACCACAATGCTATGAAACTCGAAAACAACCACAAGAAAAAAATTGGAAAAGTAAATACGTGGAGACTAAAGAACATCCTACTAAAGAATGAATGGCATAACCAAGAAGTCAAAGAGGAAATTAAAAAGTACATGGGAACCAATGAAAATAATAACCCCACAGCCCCAAACCTCTGGGATGCAGCAAAGGTGGTCATAAGAGGGAGTATATAGCAATCCAGGCCTTCCTAAAGAAGGAAGAAAGGTCTCAGGTACACAACCTAACCTAACACCTTAAAGAACTGGAAAAAGAACAGCAAGTAAAACCCAAAACCAGCAGAAGACACAAAATAATAAAGATTAGAGCAGAAATCAATGCTATCGAAACCAAAAAAACAGATCAATGAAACCAGAAGCTGGTTCTTTGAAAGAATTAACAAAATTGATAAACCACTAGCCAGTTTGATCAAAAAGGAAAAGGAAAGGACCCATATAAAACCAAGAATGAAAGAGGAGAGATCACAACCAACATAGCAGAAATAAAAACAATAATGAGAGAATATTATGAACAATTATGCCAATAAAAATGGGTAATCTGGAAGGAATGGACAAATTCCTAGAAACATATACACTACTGGGGCGCCTGGATGGCGCAGTCGGTTAAGCGTCCGACTTCAGCCAGGTCATGATCTCACGGTCTGTGAGTTCGAGCCCCGCGTCAGGCTCTGGGCTGATGGCTCGGAGCCTGGAGCCTGTTTCCGATTCTGTGTCTCCCTCTCTCTCTGCCCCTCCCCCGTTCATGCTCTGTCTCTCTCTGTCCCAAAAATAAATAAACGTTGAAACATATACACTACCAAAACTGAAACAGGAAGAAATAGAAAATTTGAACAGACCTATAACCAGTAAAGAAGTTGAGTTAGTAATCGATCTCCCAAAAAACAAGAGTCCAGGGCCAGATGGCTTTCCAGGAGGAATTCCACCAAACATTTAAGGAAGACTTAACACCTGTTCTTTTGAAGCTGTTCCAAAAAATAGAAATGGAAGGAAAATTTCCAAACTCATCCTATGAAGCCAGCATTACTTTGATTCCAAACCAGAGAGACCCCACTAAAAAGGAGAACTATAGACCAATTTCCCTGATGAATATGGATGCAAAAATCCTTAACAAGGTATTAGCCAACTGGATCCAACAACACATTAAAAAAGTTATTCACCAGGACCAAGCAAGATTTATATCTGGGATGCAGGACTGGTTCAATATCCACAAAACAATTAACATGATACATCACATCAATAAAAGAAAGGACAAGAACCATATTATCCTCTCAATTGATGCAGAAAAAGCATTTGACGAAATACAGCATCCTTTCTTGATAAAAACCCTCAAGAAAGTAGGGATAGAAGGAGCATACCTCGAGATCATAAAAGCTGCATATGAATGACCCAATGCTAATATCATCCTCAATGGGGAAAAACTGAGAGCTTTCCCCCTAAGGTCAGGAACAAGACAGGGATGTCCACTCTCACCACTGTTATTCAATATAGTATTTCAAGTCTTAGCCTCAGCAATCAGACAACACAAAGAAATAAAAGGCATCCAAATTGGTCAGGAAGAGGTCAAACATTGACTATCTGCAGATGACATGATATTCTATATGAAAAACTCAAATGATTCCACCAAGAAACTGCTAGAACTGACCCATGAATTCAGCAAAGTGGCAGGATATAAAATCAATGCACAGAGGTCGGTTGCATTCTTATACACCAACAATGAAGCGACAGAAAGAGAAATCAAGGAATTGATCCCATTTACAATTGCACCAAAACCCATACAATACTCAAGAATAGATCTAACCAAAGAGGTGAAAAATCTACACAGTGAAAACTATAGAAAGCTTTTGAAAGAAATTGAAGAAGACACAAAGAAATGGAAAATGATTCCATGCTCCTGGATAGGAAGAACAGATATTGTTATAATGTCTATACTACCCAGAGCAATCTACATATTCAACACAATCCCTATCAAAGTAACACCTGCATTCTTCATGGAGCTAGAACAAATAATCCTAAAATTTGTATGGAACCAGAAAAGACCCTGAATGACCAAAGCGATCTTGGAAAAGAAAATCAAAGCAGAAGGCATCACAGTCCCAGACTTCAAGCTATACCACCATCAAGACAGTATGGTACTGGCACAAGAACAGACACTCAGCTCAATGGGACAGAATAGAGAACCCAGAAATGGACCCACAAATCTGTGGCCAACTAATCTTTGACAAAGCAGAAAGAATATCCAATGGAAGAAAGACAGTCTCTTCAGCAAATGGTGCTGGGAAAACTGGACAGTGACATGTAGAAAAATGAACCTGGACCACTTTCTCACACCACACACAAAAATAAACTCAAAATGGATGAAAGACCTCAATGTAAGACAGGAAGCCATCAAAATCCTCCAAGGGAAAGCAGGCAAAAACCTCTTTGATCTTGGCCTCAGCAACTTCTTACTCAACACGTCTCCAGAGGCAAGGGAAACCAAAGTGAAAATGAATGACTGGGACCTCATCAAAATAAAAAGCTCCTGCACAGCGAAGGAAACAATCAGCAAAACTAACAGGCAACCGACAGAATGGGAGAAGATATTTGCAAATGACACAGCAGATAAAGGGCTAGTATCCAAAATCTGTAAAGAACTTATCAAACTCAACACCCAAAAAACAAATAATCCAGTGAAGAAATGGACAAAAGACATGAATAGACACTTCTCCAAAGAAGACATCCAGATGGCCAACAAACACATGAAAAAATGCTCAACATCACTCATCATCAGGGAAATACAAATGGAAACCACAATGCGATACAACCTCACACCTGTCAGAATGGCTAACATTAACAACTCAGGCCATAACAGATATTGATGAGGATGCAGAGAAAGAGGATATCTTTTGCACTGCTAGTGGGAATGCAAACTGAGGCAGCCACTCTGGAAAACAGTATGGAGGTTCCTCAGAAAATTAAAAATAGAACTACTCTACGACACAGCAATTGCACTACTAGGCATTTATCCAAGGGATACAGGTGTGCTGTTTCAAAGAGGCACATGCACCCCCATGTTTATAGCAGCACTATCAACAATAGCCAAAGTATGGAAAGAGCCCAAATGTCCATCGGTGGATGAATGGAGAAAGAAGATGTGGTGTGTGTGTGATACACACACACACACACACACACACACACACACACAATGGAGTATTACTCAGCAATCAAAAAGAATGACATCTTGCCACTTACAACTACGTGGATGGAACTAGAAGGTATTATGCTAAGCAAAATTAATCAGAAAAAGACAAATATCATATGCTTCACTTATAGGAGGACTTTAAGACACAGAACAGATGAACATAAGGGAAGGGAAGCATAAGGGAGGGGGATGAAACATAACAGAGTCTTAAATATGTAGAACAAACAGAGGGCTGCTGGAGGGGTTGTGGGGGGGGGTGGGCTAAATGGGTAAGGGGCATTAAGGAATCTACTCCTGAAGTCATTGTTGCACTATATGCTAACTAACTTTGATGTAAATTTTAAAAAATAATAATAATAAAAGCAAAAAATCTTAAACATTAATTTTTTTTCTGTGTACCCCAACACAGAAATTTGATATTCAGGTTCTAAGTCAGGAGCAACTTGGCGAGATTCAGGTCACCCAAGGCAGCCTCTCTCTCTTCATCTCACTCACTCACTGGCTTGATCTTACTTTAGACCCGTTATCAGTTAACAATGGTCTTATGTTCAATATCTGACATTGTGACATCTTCCTCTCTAGCTACCACCTCAAACTTTACCGCATCTCTTACTGTCTGCCTCCTATGAAATTTATGTCCCTCATTGTTCTCTCCTGGTGATTCTGCTCTTTATGTTTTTCTCCCGGACTTCTTAAACAGGATTCACAGTCCCACTGCCATCCCAGTATAAGGCCTAGTCATGGAAAAACATGGCAAATATTTTTTAGCTGCTTATTTTAACAAATAGTTTAATACTCAAATGTAGATCCACAATGGATTTTTTAATATATTTTTTAAAGTTTATTTGAGAGACAGCACAAATTGGAGAGGGGTAGAATGACATGAAGAGAGAGAGAATCCCAAGCAGGTTCCACACTATCAGCATAGAGCCACAGCAGGGCTTGAACCCACAAACTGTGTGATCACGACATGAGCTGAAGTCAAATATTTAAGTGACTGAGCTACCCAGGTGCCCCAGAATTTTTAGCATTCTAAAGATAACACCAAGACTTTAGAATTTTCAAATTTCAGATAGGCTACCTTGAGCTAGGTCCCCAAGCCTCAGAGATAAGCTTTCCTTCCTGTCATTATGGGTATTCCACTGGAAATGTCTGGGAAGTGTTAACCTAGCAGAAGGCCTCCTCTTCCTTCACGGGCTGTGGTCAACCATTTCCAATGAAATTCTCTCTCACCTCTGAGATTCCCTAGTACTCTGTGACTTCCATTAAAACTGTTGCTCAGACTGGGGCGCCTGGGTGGCTCCAGTCGATTAAGCATCTGACTTTAGCTCAGGTCATGGTATCATGGTTCTATGCTGACAGCTCAGAGCCTGAAACCTGGTTAGGATTCTGTGTCTCCCTCTCTCTGCCCCTCCTCCACTCATGCTCTGTCTCTCTCTCAAAACCAAACATTAAAAAAATTTAAAAAAAAAAAAAACTATTGCTCAGACTGACCCAATTCATCTCTTCTTAGTCAATTCCAGGGTGTCATAGACAAAGTCCCAGAACAATGCCCTAAAGAACCACACTGCTCACCTACTCCTAAGTGCTGGCTATTACAAAAGAATCTCCTTTACCTCATTGTAAATCCTTTCTCCAAACCTTTCATACTCTCAAATATGCTTCTGACTTCCAACAAATAGCTTCAGTGCCTGCTGCATGAAATTGTTTCAACTTCCCCAATTCCACATTACATGTCATAGGTCATCACACATGGTTTTCTCTGAGCTGAGAGCAGTGTTCCTGCAGCCACGCTCCTGACTCCATCCCTGGCAGCCTGCTCTCTCCCCTCCCCACTATTTCCTGCATCTTCAACCTCTCCCTTTCCCCTCTTACATGACAAAGACAATTGCCTCTGTTGGAAAGAGATCTCCCAAAGTTCTCCTTCCTTTTACTGCCAAACTACTTGAAAGAATTGTTAACTTTCCCAGAATCCATTTCCTCTTCCTGTTTTCTTCTTGAGCCCAGAAAACAGGTTTCTGCCCTCAGTCAATACAACAGTGAGTTCTCAGTAAGGCCACAAGGGCCCCACCCAGATCTCTGTTCTGAATTTATCCTTAGGCTCCCAAGCATTGGGCAAGTCCTCCTAACCTCTCTTAGTGCCTCCTTTCCTTCACACCACACCCTCCTGCTCTGCATTTTACCTGTGGCTGGCCGACCCGCTCTCTCTCACAGCTCCAACCTCCAGTCCTTTCTTCCACACTTTTTCTTAGCAACTGTATCCATCACATGCCCCCAGCAATCACGTCTGTGAGAGGATTTCCAGCTCAGAACATCCACCACAACCTAACACTGAGGCACTAGCCCATTCCAAGTGCCTAATGGGTATGCTCATACAGAGAGCCTGAAGGTAGTCTGGTATGTATAACAAGGTGAGTTCTCTATACCAACAATTATTGGGCCTTGGATAAACAGAGTAGCAGGAGTCCCAGTTAATAATAATGGTATTTACCTCATGGATTTACTAGTGAGGATTCAGTAGCATACATGTAAAACATCCAATTCATTATATTGATTCAACAAATGTATGTGGCACTACATGTCAGGCAAGCTTGTAACATAGCACTTTACAAATTATAACTCATTTAACCTCACAAGGACTCTGTGAATCAAGTACAATTATTATCTCCATTTCACAGAGGAGAAAACTGAGGCACACTCAACTAAGGTAACTTCCCCAGGTCACCCAACTATTAAGTATCCTAGGCAATCCAACTCCAAAGTTCATATTCTTTTTTTTTTCTTTTTTAGTTTATTTCTAAGAGAGAGATGAAGAGAGGGACCAGGGGAGGGTCAGAGAGAGAGGGAGAGAGAGAATACCAAGCAGGTTCTGCAATGTTCTGAGCCCAACATGGGGCTTGAACCCATGATCCCATGAGATCAAGACCTGAGCTGAAACCAAGTCAGATGCTTTACAAAGTGAGCCACCCAGGTGCCCCTAAAGTTCATATCCTCAACTGCTACACAAAGCTGCCTCTCATTACCCTGCCTTTGTTCCTTTTAATGCACTATAGAAATCCAATGATCAGGATTAAATCCAAAACCCAGAACATAAGATCACCTTGCACTTTAAATCTCTTTCCGGAGCTCCTTGCTGGGTAACGACACCCACCCTAAAAAACTGCAACCTCATAGTCAGCTTTATTTCCTCTCTCACTCCTAGAGCCCACGCTTGCCAAATCCTACTGTGCCCACCTCTGAAACGGTGGTCCTGTTCCCACTTCCAGAGCTTCAGATCCAGCCTATTTTACTGCCACCTACATCACTTGTTTATAACAAAGAAAGAAACCTTCCTATACAATATTGGGACAAATGAAATGTGAATAAAACCTGCAACCAGTTAATACTTGTGTATCAATATAAATGTCCTGATTTCAGTAATTACACTGAAGTTACATAAATGAAAATCATTATTTTTAGGGAAGACTAAAAAATATTTTGGGAGTAAAGAGGTAGGACGTGGGCAAATTTCAAACGGTTTTCAGAAAAAAACTCTTAGTAATATGTGTATGCTAGAGAATGAGAAAATGATAAAGCAAATGCAGCAAAATTTCAACAGCTGATAAATCTGGATGAAGGATATTCTGAAGCCCTTTAACTATTCTCCTAACTTCCCTCTACCCAGGGGGATGCCAGGGTGGCTTCATCCATTGAGCATCTGACTCTTGATTTCAGCTCGAGTCATGATCCCAGGGTTGTGAGATTGAGCTCCTCATCAGGGTCCACATTGAGTATGGAACCTGCGATTCTCTCTGTCCCTCTGCCCCTCCCACACTCACACACGCTTGTGTTCTCTCTCAAGTAAAATAAAAACTAAAAATAAATAAAATTCCTATAGAAAAATTTATAAAAAGGAACCAGTCTCCTTGTTGCCCCTAAGACACACAGATCTGACCACTCCCTTCTCCTACCAATCCACTCCCGAAGGCCCCACACCTAAGTGTGAAAGGCTCACCATGCACACCAGTAAAGTTCACAGGACTCAGCAGGCATACAGTGTAACCCATAACCTCCTCCTGGTTCTATCCAATGGTCCAGCACCCATCCTAATCGCCTCCTCCCCAGTGTTCAGGTTCTCTGCGCCCCTTGACCCCACCCTTCCCCAGCCCTGGCATTCTCCTGCTTCCAGGCCTGTGAAGAAGCTGTCTGCTTTGCCTGGACTACAGCCCCCTTTCTTCCTAAAGACAAACATCAAAGCCCTATCCTACTTCCCACAAAGCTAAATTTGAAAACTGTCTCTTTCAAAATGGCTTCCTAGATCCAGCGATCTGGAATTGGTTCACCTGACCCTGCCCTCCCAAAGCAGGTGTTTATCTCAGTGTATAGCTTACCTCTCCTCAGACTTGCAGAAGAAATCTTATCTATGTCTTTTACCCAGGAGATTAGGACTTTGCAGAGGCTGATAATAACATCGTTTTCCATCTTTATACCCCACCCCCTCATACATAGTTTTGCAGAAATTATGCATTTTAGGATTCAAAAAATGTGTGCAGCCAGGGTCAGTTGGGGATCTGGGGTAGCACATATGAGTGGAGGAGTGGAAGACAGCAGTTCTGGCAGTGAGAACTGAACATGTCGAGTTTGTTCAGACATGTCCCCACTCTCCACTGCTCCCACCTCTGGAGCCAAGGCCCTCCTGTACTAACACCCTCCCCAGGCTCATTTTCACTGTAACAACCTTCCTTTAGGAAACTCCTCCTGCCCCTTTCAGGAGCCCATTTTTATGGTCAGTTTGGTCTGTAGCCCGCTTGCCCCATCACAGGGGCCCCTTAGCATACACTGCCCAGCACTGGCCACCCCCATGTGGCTGCTACCATCAAAGAAAGAGTGTGTGTGCAGCTTTCTTTGATGCATGGTAGTGCTTCACCCAGGATCCCAAGTGTATGAACAACTGCTTTCAGAAATTTGCCTTTTAAAGAAAAATCAAGCCTTTTGAGAAAACTTACCTTGAAAAACTATTATTTAACTCCTTAGGAAATTCTAGGCAAGGGGTGCCGGGGTGGCTCAGTTGGTTAAACACCTGACTCTTGACTTTGGCTCAGGTCATGATCTCATGGTTTGTGAGACTAAGCCCTGTGTCGGGCTCCACGATGGAAGCATGGAGCCACTTGGGATTGATTCTATGTCTGTCTCTCTCTCTCTCTCTCTCTCTCTCTCTCCTCTCCCCCACTTAAAAATAAACATTGTTTTTCAAGTTCTAGGTAAAAAGCAAAACAAGGATGTTGAAGAAGAATGGACAATGAGTACCATTTGATTTTCAAGTCATCTGTCACCTCGTGTCACCCTCCCTCTGCATCTTGTCCCTATCTTTCTTCTGGAGCACATAGGTCTACTCAGGAAAGGGCTCAGATCCACCTACTGTCTCTTGCTCTTACTGACAAAGACTGAGGCACAAAGGAGGTTAAGAGACTTGCCAGAAGTTACAGTGCCCTCAAGAGGCTCCAAATTTGTTAGTGGGTTTATATATTCTACAACCGAAGTGTGAGATCTGGGAGTTTGGCACATAGTTATAGCCAGAGAAGTGGATGACACTCTTAAAGGAGACTAGGAGGAAAATATAAGACTCAAGTTAGAAGCTTGGGTAAGCCTGAATTCAGGATACACCGTAAGGCCCAAATATGGCCTTTCCAATAAAACTCCAGGTGATGACATCCTAAAACTTATCCTACTGTGAGGAACATGAGCACTCACCACTCTTGACTCAGACCTCAATAAAAGATCCACTCCTTTTATCTTTCATTCATTCAGCAGTATTGACTGAATGTCTAACATGTATCAGACACTATTCTAGGTGCTAAGGGCACATTAGCGTGTCCAACAAACTAAGTCCCTGTTTGCAGAGAATTTACCAAAACTAGACATTACTTCTGTAATCTTGTGGGATCTGAAAATTCAGACTTCCTAGAGCAAATTATGTCTTTCCTATGAACTTCACTTCCCTCTTCTGTTAAATGGGAATATCAAAATCTCATTATCCACATCCCTTAGGACTGCAGTGAGAATGAAATATCATCTATAAGGTGCTCAGTAGAGAGCTTCACAAAATTCATCAGTAAGTGGGAAGATGTGATTACGATTACATACAACCCTAAAACCAGAGTCACTGTTCACTTATCCCTCAGAACTCAACCTTTTGAATAATTCATGTCACCATACCCTAAAACCAGTCATTCAGGAGACAACCCTCATGATTTTTGCTGTTTCTTCATTCAACTTTGTAATAGACTGAATACTTTCATCCTCATCTCAAGCATTAACTTTATGTAGGACCACGGATTTTATATGCAAGTTTTATATCTTTCCTAAGGCATGTTAAGTTGATAAGTAATCACTAAAATTTAAAAGGTCCATTCATGTGATAGAGCACCTAAAATTAACTCAGAAATCACTGGAAGTATGCTGGGTCTACTTTGGGAAACACTTGTCCATATGCTCAACTCTGCAGAGCTGATGTCAATATCTAAATCTGGTTTATTTAAATGAAACCCATTTTGGAGAGCTCCCAAGTCTGCCACCCTCTCTATCTCCACTGCTACTCTCCTAAGGCAGCCCCTCAGCCTCTCTGCCCAGCAAGGCTGTCAAGGCACCCCAGCTTCTGCCCTTGAAACTAGCTCACGTCTCACCAATGGATTCCCAGGTCACTCAGAATAAATGCAAAGACCTTACTGTGCTCTACATGCGCCAGCGTCTGTTTGTCTCCACACCACACTTCCTACCACTCTTCCCACTGTAAGCATGGTTGCTACCACATTGAATCTTGTCCAGGCTTCCTTTGTAGCAAGTATTCCTGGGCTTGCAGCATTTTCACCAGATCCTCACAGCTCACTCCCTTACTTCAGAGGCCTTCCCATAACACCCACTCACTCCTCCATTGCAGTCTTTGTACTCACCTGGCTTCAATTTCCCCATAACACTTATCACTATCAAACATTAAATGAGGGATTCAGGCATTTGTTTGCTGTCTGCCAAGCCCCACTAGATTATAAACTACAGGAGGGCCTGCATTCTGCAAATATTGTACAACTACTCCATTAGTAATGCCTGAAATAGTGTGGAAGACATCCAACAGATATTTGTTGATTGAAGGCACGAGTGAATGACAACAGCTGGATGATGAGTATTCTTTGTAACATGTTCATTTGACGTTTCTGTAGGACTTGAAGAGTACAAAGCAAGAAATTCAAGCCTGGAGTTTAGGAGAGAGGAAAGTCCAAAAGCAAAACCATGTGAAAGGAAGACTAAAAACATACAGATCCACCCACAAAGGTCCTCCAAATGCTACTTGAGCATTAGCCCCAAAACACAGAAATTAGTTGGAGAATACAGCTCAGGGATCGATGTGGATAGAACCAGAAAAAAAGAGTATCATTATATAAGAATCTGTGGTGCTTGGGGCACCTGGGTGGCTCAGTCAGTTAAGTGTCCAACTTCAGCTCAGGTCTTGATCTCACGGTTCATAAGTTAGAGTCCCTCATCTGACTCTATGCTGACAAGCTCAGATCCTGGAGCCTGCTTGGGATTCTGTGTCTCCCTCTCTCTCTACCCCTCCCCTACACCCCTGCTCTGTCTCTGTCTCCCTCAAAAATAAACATTAAAAAAATTTTTTTTTAAATCTGTGGTGCTTAATACGGCTTTTAAAAAGGGAGGGGAGGGGCGCCTGGGTGGCTCAGTCGGTTAGGCGGCCGACTTCGGCTCAGGTCATGATCTCGCGGTCCGTGAGTTTGAGCCCCGCGTCGGGCTCTGTGCTGACAGCTCAGAGCCCAGAGCCTGTTTCAGATTCTGTGTCTCCCTCTCTCTGACCCTCCCCCGTTCATGGTCTGTCTCTGTCTCAAAAATAAATAAACGTTAAAAAAAATTTAAAAAAAAAATACAAAAAATAAAAAAGGAGGGGAAAGTGGGTGATGGGCATTGAGGAGGGCACTTGTTGGGATGAGCACTGGGTGTTGTATGGAAGCCAATTTGACAATAAATTATATTAAACTATAAAAAATAAAAATGGGAGGGGGACTGTATAAGTAAATAAAGTAAAATTTTTATTTTAGCCTTTAATGACAAGCTATCCCTTCATCAAGCTTTAAATATAAGTGGTAATGAGCACTGTGTATTATATGCAAGTGACCAATCACTAAACTCTACTCAGAAAACCATTTATTACACTACATGTTAACTAACTTTGATTTAAATAAAAAGTTAAATTTTAAAAAGCTATTATTCCAAAAAAAATGTGATGAATAACTAGGCAGAATGGAGATAAGGAGGTATGGTTTGGCCTAGTCTGTTGAAGTGCAAATGAACAGTAAAACTGCCAAAGCAGGGGCTGCTAAAATGAGGGAAAAGAACAAATACCTGGTAAACTGAGGCCCCAATTCACGCCCTCCCTGTATCCATACTGTTTGACTCATAACTTTCCTTCACTCTTGAGTCCTACCAGGTCTTGCTTTGACCAATGGGATATTATTAAATATGACACAGAGTGGTGAAAAGCACATATATGTTGCCATCCCAGCCTCTTGCACAAATGAGTTGGCCTACTTTTGGATACCAGTGACTACACTGAGAGCATGCTTAGACTAGTCTACTGAAGGAATGGGGGCACAGATGAAAGGCATGTAGAGTAGTACAGAGTTTTCCCAATCAAGGACAGCTCAGATGGCCAGCTAACCACTAGCGCATGAGTAAGACCAGCTAAATAATCAGAATCTAGATTAGATAAGCAGAATTTCCCCCCAGCTAACCAAGGACGCATGAAAATAATAAATGGTTGCCATTTTAAGACACTATGTTTTGGAGTACTTTGTTACACAGCCATCGCTAACCGATGTAACTTGGATAATTACCCCTCCAAATAACCAAGATGTCAAAAGTGGAGGTTGTCAGGGGTCTCCCTAAGTTTAAAGTCAAGGTCACAATTTTAAAATATTGTCTCCAACAGTCAAAAGAATCAAAACAACAAGTTACCTAGGAAAAACAAGTGTTAATTTTCTGGTTCAAGTTTGTTAAGTCATTTAAAAACAACAAGATGATGAAGAAATACATGCAACGTAATTGCAATTCCAAGCTGAACTATTGGCATCCCCTTAAATTATAAAAGGGGATCTTTTACAAGTATAAATATGTTATACCCAGGAAACTGCTGCTTTTCTTTGTGGGCTCCAATAAAAACAAAATGGAACCACATATGTTCACTTCATTCTTCAGTAATCCTTCCTTGGCCTCATCACGGGGGACTTGTGATTCTCACTGGAGCCTGTTTTCAAGAAAGGAAACTCTTCCTTCTTTCATCTTTAAAAAGCTAACCACCTTCATGTTCATGTACCAATGTACCTACTTCAAGACCTACAACTAAAATGCACCAATGAGGGGCACCTGGGTGGCACAGTCGGTTAAGCGTCCGACTTCAGCCAGGTCACGATCTCGCGGTCCGGGAGTTCGAGCCCCGCGTCAGGCTCTGGGCTGATGGCTCAGAGCCTGGAGCCTGCTTCCGATTCTGTGTCTCCCTCTCTCTCTGCCCCTCCCCCGTTCATGCTCTGTCTCTCTCTGTCCCAAAAATAAATAAACGTTGGAAAAAAAAAAATTTAAAAAAATAAAATAAAATAAAAAAAAAATAAAATGCACCAATGATAATTTGCTTCTAGTCAGACTTTCATACTGACATAAGCACTACCTTTTCCCCCTTCCAAGGTTACCCATCTTTCTTTTCTCTCAGCATATTTCCCAAGACGTCTGCACTAAATCATCAGCCATCACATTACAGAAGTAACAAAGCAGACACTCGAATAACACACACACTGTTTGAAGAGGTTTTTCTCACCCAACCTCCTTCTCACTCACAGCCTCGTACCCAGCCCAGGCGAAGTTTTAGTTCATCCAGAAAACATTTTATGTTCTGTTCCACAAAAATACACATCTTTGTATGAGAATAAGCGAGGCCACGTTGAGAATATTATTAAAGACACAATACTAAGTCCTCTCCCAGCTTAGTCTCATGTGCTCCTCTTTTGTAGTGTCTTAGTTTGTTCCAAAATACTATAGACAAAATACCATAGACTGGGAGCCTTATACACAACAGAAATTTATTGCTTACAGTTCTGGAGGTGGAAGTCTAAGATCAGGGTGCCAGAATGGCCAGGAGAGGGGCCTCTTCCAGGTTGCAGACTGTTCTTTATATCCTCAATTGGTAACAGGGCCTGTAGAGCTCTATGAGGCTTCTTTTATGCAGAGCATTACCTCCATTCATTAGGGCTGTGCATAATGACTTAAACACTGCCAAAAGGCCCCAACTCCCAATACTGGCCATGAGGATTTCAACACATGAGTTTTGGGGCTATCCAAACAGCTTATAGCATTTGGTAAGCAAAGCATGGATTCTTGCCTCCCTTTTATAGGCAAGCAAACTGAAACTGGAGGTGGCAATGTGACTTCCTGAGGTTTCTCTTCTATAAAGTGACTAAATTAGAATTCAAAGTCAGGTTCAGAGTCCTTTCCCATGCAGGATAGTCCAGAATAATACAATGTAGGAAACTTCAAAAACTTTTTTTTTTTTTTACGGAAAAGATAAAGACCAGAGATAAATGTAAGATGAAAGATAAAGAACAGTTAAGTAAAGGTGGGAAAAGAGACAAGAGAGGCATTTACATTTTCACTGGACAATTGTGTAACAAAAGCAGCTACTAACTAGAAACATTTCTAGAATATTCTATACAACACAAGAGAAGGTTATGTAATTTCACATTATGTTATGTACTGGTAACAGTAGAGCAACAAAGACCAAAGTGAGGATTCCCATCCCACTTTGCTTGTCAGTGACATTATCACCTCCTGTTAATTTTCTCAATGTGCTATTGTGGGATGTTTATCCTTTATTCAACAGAGGCTAGTGCAATTATTCTTGTTTATCCACAATATATTTAGGAGAGGCAGTGCTATAGGTAATTGAATATGCAAATTAGCAAAGACTACTAAACACAGTAACATCTCATTTATTTAGACCCTGCCCAAAACTGTAAGGCTCCCAAACAGGGTTTAGCAACCTTTTTTCTATAAAGGGCCATATAGTAAATAGTTCAGTCTTTGCAAGCCATACTGTCTCTGCAGCAACTACCCAACTCTGCACTTGTGGTGCAAAAGCAGCAGGCAACAATATATAAACTAATGAGTGTGTGTTGCAATAAAACTTTATTTACAAAATCAGATTTGGCCCACAGGAAATACTTTAAGAATTTCTGCTTAAAACATAACCCTCTCCCAAAAGGAAAAAAGGCACTTATGTTCTTATTACTCTCAGGGGGAGAATTAACACCCTGAGCAAATGCTCGTTTTCTCATTTTATATACAATTTTTCTCAAAAACCGTACTATTTTCGAGGCCCCTGGGTGACTCAGTCAGTTAAACATCCTTCAGCTCAGGTCATGATCTTGCAGTACCTAAGTTTGAGCTCTGTGTGGGGCTCTCTGCTGAGAGCTCAGAGCCTGGATCCTGTTTTAGATTCTGTGTCTCCCTCCCTCTCTGCCCCTCTCCCTCCTGCATTCTGTGTCTCTCTCAAAAATAAATGCTTATAATCTACAGCAAAAGAGAAACAGGAACTTCAAAGCAGGAGTGTTAACAGAGCCTAACAGAGGAAAGGCCAAAAGCCTTGAGAACAGACAGAAGACAAAAACAACAGGGCAGCCTGGACCAGCTAGTTTAGGGGTAAAACACTTTTCCTAAACTCGTTACGGTCATCTTCATCATTTCTATGTCACCTGACTCAGTATCACTTACTTAGAGCAAACTTCCATTTTTTGATGTTCATAATGATGATTCTGAATTGCCAGAGGAAAGATTCCATTTAATCTTACGACAGAAGAAACACGCAGACATCAAGGACCCATTTAGAAAAACCCATCAAAATTGGCTATTAGCATTTTGAAACTGACTGAATAAACTCCAGTTATCTAGAGTGTATATTTTAAGAAATAATCAAATCCCCCAGATAATCATGGGAAGACAAACATTTATAAAGCACTTACTACGAGTCATGCATCATTCCAAGCTCTTTTATGTATATTAATTTATTCAATGTACCCAACAACCCAACCAGGTCGATACTTTTATTACCCCACTGTTCAGATAAGGAAAATAAGGTACAGGGAGATGAAAACAGATAAACACAGCTACAAAGAGGCAGAGAGGAGATCTGAACCCAGGCAGATTTTTTATCAGTTACTACACATTACCAAGGCATTACCTTATAACTATATTGGGTGCCTTATTACAAAGACCATGAACATGATAAGATACATGTAAAATCTCTACCAAATGTAATACAATCTTCAGAATCTAACATTTGAGACATGTCAATGGTTTTCAATGCCTCGGGGTAAAAACTAATAAGAGTCTATTATTTTTGTTCAGTTCCACCAAAATAAAAAGAGGGGCACCTGGGTGGCTCAGTCGGTTCAGCGTTTAACTTCAGCTGAGGTCATGATCTCTGGGTTCATGAGTTCGAGCCCCACATTGGGCTCCATGCTGACTGTTCAGAGCCTATTTGGGATTCTCTCTCTGCCCTTTCCCTGCTCACACTTTCTCTCTCTCAAAATAAATAAACTTAAAAAAAAAAGAGAGCTTTTAGACCTTAGATTGAGTAGATTTTGTTCTTTTTCAATGTTGCACTGAAGATTGTTTTTGGAATGAGCCAGACCAATAAACAAGTAAATGGTGTTATGAGAAAATTCTTTTTAAGAACTCCTAGTTTCATCAGATAAATATGAGTATGTAAAATAATTTAGTCCTTCTATTTCTTAGATCAGGATGTGAAGATTAAAAGAGATATTTATTTGTTATCTTTATTTCTTAAATAGCTCAATTGTAAATTTGGCTTATATGGAAAAAAGGCATTTTGTTGTTAATAACTGAGGTTAATATTGGCTTATCACCCAACAAAAATATTCATCCCTAATGTATCCAGAGTAAAGGACTAAAACTGGCTTATGATGTTTTATTAAAAGAAAATTGAAAGTTTATGGAGAGATTGTTTTCAATAGCAATGACCTGAAAAATGTTTTTGGTTACTAAATGGGCATCTGCAGTCTTTTTCATTTGTGCCATTAACATTTTTGCTAATTTCTAGGACCTCGGAGTGGAGACAAATCTTTCAGCTTCTGGAAAACAATCTACAAACCACACTTACATTATTTGCAACATTTGCTCACTCCATGCAACAAATTGTTCTCCAAAAGCTACATACTCTTTATATGTAGGTGAGCACTTTTGTCCAATGATAAGTTAATACTCATTGCACAACTTAAAAAATACTCAAGGAACTGGAAAGAGTGACTAAGTTTCAATCATTTTCTGTTCCCAGTTACTCATTTTCTTCACAGGCTTTTCTGAAACTACCAAGTGAGAGATTCAAATACCTAACACAGAAGAGGACGGGCTAGATGTATTAAGAAAAACATCCCATTACCCCTTATTTCACAATAGGATATAAAGATTAAATCAATAATAATCTTTATAATCATAATTTTCATAAAATTATGTTTTAGTAGTCTTGAGAAGTTGTGAACAGAAGAGATTAAGAATTTAAAAGTAGGGGGCAGGGGGTGGGGGGCCTGGGTGGCTCTGTCAGTTAAGCCAAAGGCAGCTTTGGCTCAGGTCATGACGGCTCAGAGCCTGGAGCCTGCTTCAGATTCTGTGTCTCCCTCTCTCTGTGCTCCTCCCGCTCCCCTGCTCATACTCGGTCTCTCTCAAAAGTAAACATTAAATTGTTAATTAAAAAAATAAAAATAAATTTAAAAAATAATTTAAAAGTAAAGTTATATTCCTAATTTCTTCTAGATGATAAAGATTGTATTTTTTTAATTTAAACTTTGGTTCATGGTTACAAGGCCTAGATTCTATGTGGACATACTAGAGAACAGAAAGAAAAGAAACAGAAATGGAATAAAAAGGAAAGAAGCAAAAAAAAAAAAAAAAAAAGGTATAAATTCGTTGGCTGGTCACCAAAGCAACTTTCTGTTTTCTGCAGACAGAAATAGGACTGCATGCTGTATCTAGGTGAGGCCATGTGACCCACCTCTGGCCACAACAATGTGAACAATCCTTGGGGCATCTTCCCCTCTGCCACCACACAAGGGCCTGGTTGGTGGTAATGATGTAATAAGAGCAGGGCCCCGAGAACACCACTTGAATGAGAGGAATGCACCCATCAAGATCCATTTTACTAAACTGGTACAGCTACCACGAAAAGCATTATAGACGTTCCCCCCAAAAAGTTAAAAATAGAGCTACCATATGATCCTGCACCTCCACTTCTGGGTATATCCCCAAAGAGAATACAAACAGGATGTTGAAGAATTATCTGTGCTCCCATGTTGATTGCATCATTATTCATAATAGCTAAGACATGGAAACAACCTAAGTGTCCTTGATGAATGGGTTAAGAATGCGAAATATAAACATATACTGGAATATTATTCATCTACAAAAAAGAAGGAAATCTTGTCATTTGTGACAACATAAATGAAACTTGACGGCATTATGCTAAGCAACGTAAGGCAAACAGAGAAAAGACAAATACTGTAGGTTTCCACTTACGTGTGAAAGCCACAAATGCTGAACTCACGGAAATAGAGCAGAATAGTGTTTGCTATGGGCCAGGGGGTGGGGGAAAAGGGAACGTATTGGTCCAAGAGTATAAATTTCCAGTTAGAACATGAATAAGTTGCAGGGATCTAAAATATACCATAGTGATTATGGTTAGTAATACTGTATTACATACTTGAAATTTGCCATGAGAATAAATCTTAAGTGTTCTCACTACAATAAAATAGTAATTATGTCACATGATGCAAGGGTTAGCTAATACTATGACAGCAATCACTTTACAACCCTTAAGTGTAACAAATCAACATGCTCTACAGCTGAAACTTACATAGTGTTGTATATCACCTGTATCTCAATAAAGCTGAGGGAATAAAAGAAGTTAAAAAAAATTCTTTCATTAAGTTAGTAAAGAGGGCTCTTACCCCATCACCAAAGGCACAAGAAAGTCAGATTAATGTCTCCAACTAACAGTTTTCCATTCTATACTACAAATGAAATTCATTCATTTCTAGGAAGTCCCCTTATGTACCTTATGTTAGGTAGGGTGCATGGGATAAAGGCGGGAGAGGCTCCATTCTATTCATATTCATTTTGCTTATTGTGCTTCCTGTTCAATTTCATCTAAAGAGAAAAAAAGGTTGTCGAGGCAGAAGTGCTTCCATCTAACAGATATTACTGCTGGGAAATAATTAAATGCATCCTAAAAGTAAGCTCAAGCAGCTCAAGCATAGGACATGACTGTGGCCAATATCCCAAAATGATGATGATATGGCAAAGTAGAACTACTGACAAATTTGGAATTCGAAACTAGTGACTATTCAGAAAGTCATTTAGACCATTAATTTTATTCCTGGGAGCAGCAACAGTTTAAAACCTCCACAAGTATTCCATTACTTCAATTTAATAAAGCAAGTCAAGACAGGAATAAAAAGTCCAAGAATTTTGACTGAATTTCCTAACTCACTTTTTCCTGTGAGGAAACTACATCCTCTCAAACTTCATCATTAGCAATTCTAAATGTATCCGGTGAAGGAACGCTGATCTCAGTCCTGGTGTGGTTCTATATCTAAATGGAAGGAAAATCACCACACAAGCTTAAACAACAAGAAAACCCATCCTGCCTGAGGGAAGCAGACACAGTTTAGAAAAGAAATCAAACAAGTCAGTAAGAAATGCATGTGATATTTTCTTTCTTAAAAACTGATTTATACTTTAATAGGCTGATAGTAACAGTTATCTTAAGCGACATTCATATGACACTTAGAGGTTTACTCATTATGTTCTCACATACAATATCACGTTTACCTGTCACAGTAAACCACATGGTATTTTTAACACTCAAGTAACTGACAGATAAGGACTGAGGTTCTAAAAGCCTTTGTAACGTTTCACTATTAAACAACGAAGACTTCCTTCGCTTTAAGAAGTACTTCTTGGGGGCACCTGGGTGGCTCAGTCAGCTAAGTGTCCAATGTCGGCTCAGGTCATGATCTCACAGTTCATGGGTTCAAGCACTGCATCGGGCTCTGTGCTGACAGCTGAGAGCTGGAGGCTGCTTTGGATTCTGTCTCTCTCTCTCTGCGCCCCTGCCCTGCTTATTCTCTACCTCTCCCCCTCCTCTCTCGCTCTCACTCTCGCTCTCACTCTCAAAAAAAACATTTAAAAAAAAATTTTAAGTATTTATCCAATATTGAGAACATGCTCTTAAAATAGAGTAACTAGTGTCGTGAGCATCTGCCATACTATCAGAGTGTAGTTGTATGATACATTACAATATACAAAGAATTAAAACATTCTTTGAGAAACACTTTCTCATTGTGCTGTTGATACTCACCAGCACAGTAAAATACCAGAACATACGTCATCATTTCCCTTTTACAGACGTAGAGACTGAGGCTTAGAAAAATTTAATGACCTGAGCATGAGCTCACTGACTGCAAGATTATTTCACTAAGCCATTCTACCTCTTGAACTTGGAGGGACGCAATCTTGCTAGCGATCAATAAAATGGGAAATTACATCACCAGCACACATTATATCATTGGAATAATTGCTTTTAAATTAAATTAAATCTCCTCCTCTACCAATGGGTAGTGTTGCGTTCCACAGAGTAGTACACAAATCTAAGGTGTTTAACTCTTTGTGATATACTACGTGCAATGGGGTGGTCTGGGGGAGGTGCCTCATTTGTTTTGCTCTGCTTCCTTTAAAACATACTCAAGGTGGAACAGCAACTCTTTTGAAAATGCCAACGAGGAAAAATTAAATTCTTGAGCAAAATTAAGCAGTAAGATTAGTGCTATATATACAACCAGAAAAAAAATGTCTTAGAGAAGATCAAGTCTTTCCAAAGGCAAAATTCATCAGCTAACGCTGGAAAATCTAATTCAATCAATAAATTTTTTTTTCCAATTTGGATTTATGTCATTGCTTTAGTAGGTAGTGTTAATACTTTCCAAGTGCCAATGCGTATTCATGAACACTTTGCAAATCATAACGTAATGCATTCCTTTTTGGATACATCTTTTGTCAAATCCATCTGTCTATGGCAGACATGCAGTCTTACAGATCCTTATCTGTAAAAGGATCTGTTCCTTTTTCACAATGCCCTGTTCACTGCTATCCAGTGGCCACCTGGCAACCCTCTACTCTTGCTTTTCTTAATATCCTGGCCTCTCTCAAGAAGGAGGTGTGTCCCTGGCATTTCTGGCAGAACTGAAGAGATAAAAGTCCTCTACAAAGCACCAAAGCAAGTTGTCAATAATCGTAGTGTATACACAGCACTGTTTCTATTTTTAATATCTTAATTTTTTCATGTTTATTATTTGGAGAGAGAGTGTGCAAGTGGGGGGAGGGGCAGAGAGAGAGGGAGACACAGAATTGGAAGCAGGCTCCAGGCTCTGTGCTGACAGCTCAGAGCCGGATGTGGGGCTCGAACTCATGGACAATGAGATCATGACCTGCACAGAAGTCGGACACCTAACCAACTGAGGCACTCAGAAGCCCAATACAGCAGTATTTCCCTGAGCCCTAAACACCTGCTCTAAGTACCTTCTGAATTGCATGGGCAGCTTGTAAAAGTTTGATAATGAACTTAAATCATTTTTATTTGATTCATCTAAGTAAGAGCCCAAGCAAGTTAGTATAAAGAATGAAGGCAGGAAAAGGTGGAAGGGACCCTACCACAAGAAAGGGGTGCCAGCTTGGAAGTCAGAAGCCAGGTTAGATAAATCAGCTTCCACCCCCACCCACATCTTAGTCTAGATGGGACTGGAACCACCCTGAGGGATGAGACCACATTCCTTTTATAGGTGCACCACTTTCTTCCACTAAACACAGTTAGGAATGTAGAACAACGAGCACATCAACTATTAGTATTAGCGTCTGTGTCTACTGACACTCAATAAATCAACTCGCTCTTCTGTTTTGATAAAGGAATGCATATCCTGTCTTCATAATGTAAATGTGTGCCTCAAAGAATATATTGGAACTGCTTTTACTTAAAACTATTTTACATACATTTGGTTGATACAGAAAAGAATCCTATGTTGGTGATTCTTCTTTCCTTTTATGAACCTCATCCACTGGTGTGACCTAAGAAGTCACATTTCAGCAAGTGAAAATATTTTTAACAAAACTTTGCATTTTCAAGTGTGATGTAAACATAAAATTTTGCAAAAACACAATTAATATTCCTCCCCTACCAGCTTATCATGTCAGTCATTTATACAGGTACAACCAAAAATAAACTGCTCTTGAGTATATAAGTAATATTTTTATAGTAATCGGCAAATAATTGCTATAGCAGTTAGAAGCTTTTATTCGCCACAGGAACCCACAATTTTACCAAACTGTTCAAACGATTTATGCTTGAGGTTTACATATGTGACAAATAGATACATTTGCATCTGTAAGTCTGAAGAGGGAAAAATTAGGCAGAAAGCAAACTAGAAAACAAGTCAGATTATAAGAAATTACCTAGTTGTGTGCTGTATTGCAAAAAAGTATAAAAATTATTGGAAAGGAAGAAAAAATATTTCTAAGTTCTAACTTCATAGGCAAAAGCCTTTTGTTTTAATGAAAGGCTGGGGAAAAATCAATAATGATTTAAAAGTAAAAAGTAAACTGCTTACACTCAACAGTCTATACTCAGTATTAACTCCATCCTACAGTGTATGCTATAGAAGGTAATATAATGCTAAAAAAAAAAAAAAAAAAAAGAAGGTAATATAATGCTGATGTTTTCTAGTTTCTCATTTTAATCCACTCCAGCTTTGTCTTAAACCTTGTCAGCAACAGAAGTCACCCCCAGCAACTATACAGTCCTAACAGCAGCTTCTCTAGACTAATTTGATCCTGAGCCGCTAAAACCACAAATTCCAATCCGCATACTTTATTCTGTTAGGCTTATGTCTGTGTGTGTTTAATGTATTTCTTTTAAGGCTTTTGAAAACAAGCTAGTGATTTCTCATTCAGCTCTCTACCACATAAACAGAACCACTGAGGAGCATTTCTATACATATAAAAATGTTCTAGTTATTCACAGATTATGTCTTAAGTCAGCTTCAGAGGACAGTGAAGAAAAGTAGCACTGCCGTAATTGTACATTTCTCCTTTCTCTAACTGCTCCAACTGCCATGTACCTGTGTCCCAAAAGGACTGCTATCATTTGCAGCTCCCTTACAGTTTTGGACAGTGGGGGTAGGAAATCCTGAAACTTGCCGGACTCCAGTGCTCTCTCAGCCATTGCTTTGACACCAGCAGCCCGTTTTAAGCTGCTCATGTTGGACCTCTATCAACTTACTGACCCCATAAAACAAACAGGGCTAGCAAATGCACGGAACAGCTTCCTTGAAAATGCAGCTTGACTGTGACTCGTGACAAAAATCTCAAATAACCGTGCCGGGTTTTACAAGCTTTAAGATTAATTGCACTGAACTTGATACATATAGTACAGCACCTTGAAAATGAATCATCTGCTAATTCAGTATTTTCTAATTACAATCACTCCCTCTCGGGGCATGTAATTAATTTACTGAGTTTAAAAAAAAAAAAAGAGTCAGGATTACTCACACAGTCTTGAAGATGCAATGTCAGCTATTTAGGACAGAAACATCCAAGGCCGTGTTAGAACTCAGTTACGACTACATATGCGTTAAAGCAGGAACTGGCAGGCCTCTGAACTACAGCAACTATAGGACTCGTGCTTCTAGTGCACGGGGCTATAATTTATGAAACTGAGCCCCAGATCCAGCCAATCACTTAGCTCCTCATAACAAGTCTAACTGGCTCTGGAAAGCTGAAAGGACTGCACTAGAACAACAAAGATGAGATATTCCACACAATAATGTGCTTATGTGGAATCACATTTCCCTGCAAGGCCAGAGAAAAATCACAGCTTCGCTGTCGGAGGGAAGGAGAACAGATGACCTGGAAGAATGTGACTAGATCTGGAGCAAGATCTTGTCTGGCATGGCAATCCCAACCGTGCCTGCATTAAGGGACCAAGCTACCCCCGCAAGTCCAAGGGCAACTACAGCAGCAAAGCCGGAGGTAATTCTCATCTTTTTATATATAGGAGGAGTAATGCTGAGTCAAAATCATATACATGAAGTCACTCGGGCAGTTAGGTGTGCTTCAATTTCATTTTACCTTCTTCCACTCTTGTCTTTTGTATGGTCATTTGCTATTAAGTAAGTAGGAGTAGGGGGAGGTTTCATGTACCTGAAACACACCTGAAACCAAAATGATCATTTGTGGAGGAAAGGAAATCATGTTTTCAGAACTGTTTTACAGGTACCTTTTCAGATGGGCAGCCCTCCCCCCTCCCCCCACCCACCCATAGAAACAAGAATAAAGGGTACAGAGGCAGGTAGGACAGGAGATGCATTTCATGAGCATGATGAAATGCTTTTCCTATCTCAAAATAAATAACTATGCTCAGAGAGTAAACTGGGAAGATAGGTCATTGCTCAGTTCCTCTGGCCCTTGGCACTGAGACCACGAGAGAAGGTACCAGAATGTACTATGGTGGGATTGCGGGGGCAGAGTTTGGCACTGGACAGAGTTGACAGACTTCCCGTGGCCCTGTGGTTCCCGTGGCCATATTTTCCTGAGATCCTATTAGATTTCAAAGTGTTAGTTATAGCAACTACATGTTATTCCAAACTTCTAAATTTGTAGTTATTAAAAGATCTGTGGGAAACATTTGTAAGTAAAAGTAGTAACTAAAATAGAAAAAAAAAAATTTGACATTACACGTAATCCAAATACCACGCCCTCACATACTTGACATGCTTTACCTAATGACAAATCCTTCCAAATCTTCAGCAGATAGTATGTCTTCAACCAATTTTTCCCCACTGTAAGATTAACAACAACAAAACCACAAAACCTTTGTAGTACACTTTTAAGTAACAAAATCAATCATTTTGCTTACCAAGGGAAAAGGGAATCTTCACAATATTCAAATCGTGTCAGTTTTATGTGTTCCCAAAGGAACAAGTGGTGAAGGGAGACTTCCTTTTTTGTGTGATTTAATGTAACCAACAGTAACAGAAGAGACATTTCTGTGGGGTTTTTTTTTTTGTTTGCTGTAATTGACTGAATTCAATGTGAGCTTTGACACCAAGATGAAAAACATAGCAGAAAAAGTCATCTATTGGCAACCCCACTACCCCCCCATCCCCCTACCCCAGGCTTTTTTTTTTTTTTTTGAATTTTCTAATTTGTGACCAGCCAGGGAAGAATATTTTTCCTTTGCACAATTTTTTTAAATTAAACTTTTCTTTATTTGGCAGTGCTGCTACCTATGAGGACTACGTGAGAAGCAAAACTTCTAAGGAAGTGGGTTTCCTAAATGTTGTTCCCTTTACTCCCAAATAACATGGATACTCTAGTCTAAAATAGTTTCCTATTCCCTTAATAAAATTCCATTAAAATCCCCTTCAACTCCTATGTCCAAATCTCCATTTGTCAATAGCCAAGGCCAAGAATACTCTCAACTGAGCCATTTAAGTCAGTTTATGTGTATTTGTCCCAAAATTTCCTACAGGGAGACTTCACATCCAACAGTTTTGTACACAACTATTTTACCACCCAAGACAATGGCCAGCAAGCATCCAGCATCTCTGAGTTAGAAGCTTTCACAGCTTCTGTACATTCTCTACGTCAACATGTAGTAGCCAAGCTACAGGTTGATCCCTGGCCCCTTGACCCTTACAAACACTAAGGGTTTTGCTGGACTCAATTTCAAGCTGTTCATCTGTTAGTAGGTAACTTTCAACTCAAAACATATTCACGATGAGAGATTTCTTTAAGACCATTGTTGTCATCCACTCCCAGAACTTTAAAAATTGTGACAGCCTGAGACATGTTACTTCTACTTGGCAATGTTGGGAAGATTTAGATACTTACTACTTGGAACCGTCACAGACAAGAAACCCTTACACTGTAACAAAGAAGGTCATGGTTCAGCATGATCCAACTTGAGTGGATTATGCAGTTTACATTTGTTTCTTTGCCCTATTGAAAATAATGCCATGGTGGAGGAAAGTGAAAAATATACATACCAATACTATCATCTTCTTTTGCCTCAAATTATGAGTGAGATATGTTAGAGTCTTGCTTCTAGCAACCATCATTCTCAGCTCACCAGGATTTATGTCAGCAGGTTCTGGCTAGGGACACTGTCTTCTGTCATCACTGTCAGTTAGTGTTGGCTATCTCATTTGGCACTAAGAAGTTCACGGTATTCAAGAGTCACCCCAACAGCTCAATTCAGTTCTTACTCATTTTCTTGATCTCAACTTCATACAGAAGAATTAAGAAGATCTGGATAAAAGAAAACTAGTTCAGGAATGCAAATCATTTCTGAACCAACAACTGTCAGGAAATCTCAAATATCAGAACAACTACAGTTGACCAAGAAGTGTTCCTTGGACCAAGAAAGATTTCTAGCCCTATAATCTAATTTGTCTGGCCCTGTCGTTTACATAACCAAACGACTCACTCATGAGATAACCATAAGAAACGCTCAGACCCACCACATTATGTGTCAAACCAGCAGAGACTGACAGTGTATTAACCCACTCCAGCTAATGTGAATTAAAAGCTCCATGATTTTCACAGTGCTAGACTCCACCTGAAGATACCAGAGATCTTGGGACCAGTGTGCTGAGAGGCAACTGCTAACACTTCAAACGCTGACACTAAAAGCCGGTGTCTTATGTTGTAAACTGAAAGAGAAACAGTTGCTTACAGACACTTGGGTGGCTCAGTCAGTTGAGTGTGTGACTCTTGATTTCAGCTCATGATCTCACAGTCATGAGATCGAGTACCATGTTGGGCTCTGTACTAAGCACTGAGCCTCCTTAAGTTTCTCTCTCTCTCTCTCTTTCTCTGTGCTCCTCTCCCCCATCTGTGGCCTCGCTCTCTACCCCCCCCCCCGCCCCTCTCTCAAAAGAAAAAAAGATAAAGTGTCAGCAAAAGACTTGTCTTGCTTTAACAAAGCAAAAATAACTACACTTAAATAAAAAGGCATGGCTATTAGAAATTTAAGTCCATAGTTATCAGAGGGATGAAGCTCACGTTCTTGATTCAGATAACATAATACTTCATCTGGGCATATTCATCTCAAATTCAAATTTGCTCTTGGCACATGGGAATTTTTGGTTAGTGGCTTTTATTGTTGTTGTCGTTTGCGAAGACAGGAACCAACTAAAGTAATGGAGGCTACATTTTCAGGGTTTTTTCAATTCATCCTCTCCTTAGAACATCAATGAACAGATACATACTAATAATACATGGAACAAGATACTAAAAACATATTACACTTAAAATCAACATAAGCCAACAATCTTTGCACTCAATCCATAGTCAAAACTCGTTTTCCAGGGAACGAGATCTCCAAAGGGCCAATTTTTCTTTGACCTCATTGTTGGTCAAAGACCTCACTGTTGGTCAAAGTTTATCAAACTCCACATTACACTACATACACAAAAACTGGCAATTACTTACATTTAGCGAGGGAAAAATGTGCATTCCTAACATTTGATACTAAAACCACCTCTTCATTTCAAGCTAAGTGTAAGTATTGCAGCATGGAAGTTGAACACACAAACCGTGAGCCAGGCCACTTGTGTTCAAATATCACTTCTGACTCCTAACTGTGGACCCTGGGCAGGTTACCTAATAGCTGTATGCCTCAGTTTCCTTATCTGTAAAATGGTACCACACATAGTTACTACCCCCTAGGGCTGGAATTAGGGTTGAACAAACAATGCATGCTGAGGACGAAGACTATTACATGGCGAGTGTTCATTAAAAGTGTCATTATTAGTATTAAGCTAATTGCAATAAGCATACAGAATCTCCAATATGGAGATAAATTACTAAACACCTAGGTACACTGAAATATATCTACAACATCATATAGCTCATTTTGTCTTAAAACCTCTGAGGTAACAGCTCAGGGAGATATGTCAGTCACTGTTAATTGTCAATGTTCTGTCTAGTTCTCACTTGACACTTTTAACCCTGCCCTGCATTCAGTTGTCACACCAGGACACTAACCTAGATAATGACATAGAAAGAGTAATTGTAGCAGACATGATTCATGTGATAGTTGGTGCAAAGTTCAGGCTAGTTTAAAGATTCCTGCATGAAGGCAAAAAAATGATGGAAGCCATTAATCTTCAGTCATGGTACCCTAATGAGAAAAGATATGAAAGAAGGAAAAAACCAAGTTACCTATCATGAACATCTGTGCTGATTATCCAACTACATGAACCATGTCTAGAGTTCAGGCTGACTTCTCGGCTTAAATATGAGACAACACTGAAGCTAATTATCTCCTTTCCTCCATGTGATGGGGCATTTCTCAGAGGAGGAGGAAATTAACTGTGATTCCAACAGGCTCATTAAGAAGGTACAGAGGAGGGGTGCCTGGGTGGCTCAGTCAGTTAAGCGTCTGACTCTTGATTTCAGCTCAGATTATGATCTCACATTTCTTGAGTTCGAGCCCCTCAGCAGGCTCTGTGCTGATAGTGTGGAACCTGCTTGGAATTGTCTGTCTCCCTCTCTCTCTCTGAGCCTCCCCTGCTCATGCTCTCTTGCCCTCTCTCAAAATAAACAAACATTAAAGAAGAAGAAGGAGGAGGAGGAGGACGAGGAGGAGGAGGAGGAGGAGGAGGAGGAGGAGGGTGCAGAGGAAAAAAAGAACATGGTTGGTGAGGGAAGAGCCAAACTAGGGAAGGACTGTGTACTTCTACCCTCATGATTCATTCATTCATTCATTCACTCATGAGCTGTCTTGCCCCTTATCCCTCCTCGTTGTCACATAACCGCAACTAACTGCTACTGTTTCTGAGGAAGCACATATTGTCTCACCCAGCTGTGCTGCTGCAGAGGCCTCCATCTGTCTGCCCTTTCTCAGTACCCTCAACTCCCTCCCAGGGAGCCTCTGCCTACCCACCTCCTGTCCATGGAAGGTGGTAACGGTCTTCTGAGGAAATCAATCAGTACCATTTATAACATGAATTGGCACCAAAGGATCAATAAGCTGTGGGAAAACTGGGAAACATTTTTAGTTTAGCAAAAAAAAAAAATGTTTTAAAAATGAAATTTGGGGCACTTTATGCAAGATCCAAAACAAAATCAAGTATTAAGGCTTAACAGACCCACCCACAAACTCTTTGCTGAAGTTAGAGAATCATCTCTGGTCTTTCTCAACAAGTTGATAAAGGAACTCAAGGAAACCCACCAGGGTTGCTAGAAATGATTGCATATGTGAAAGTTTTTAATGAGGCTGGCAGGTAGTTGAGTGAGCTAAGCCTCAATTCTAATCAGCTGCTCCTGGCTGAGGGCTACAAAGGGGAGGAGGGCTCAGATGGGGGGGTGGGAATCACTTCCCCCTTTCCCCTATGCTGGTTCAGCTATAGTATCACTTGTGCCCTGAGGCCTTCTCATTTGTGGCATCCCTGCAGTCCAGGCCTGTGACTCAAGGGACAGTCACTTGCCACTGGACGGACGTTCAGCAAAGAAAAGTAGAATGGGAGGGGCTACAGAATTTAGAACACGTGTGCTGGAGGGTAATCTTCAAGGTCATAACACAGGTCTGGTATGTTTTTAGGCCCTCTCCTACTTCACCTCTCTTCCCTCCTCCCCCTGTGCCCCAAAAATATTTTCCTAACATCCCCAGCTTCCTCCACCAAAGAGGCCCACAAAGGAGCCTGTCCTCCGCTTCCATTAAAAAAATAATTGTTTGGTGTGCCATCCCCAGAGCAGCCAAATTAAAACAGCCTGTGCCAGTGTGATTAAATGTTTCTGTTATCTTTCAAGTGGCACTTTGTTTTAATAAGGGATCTCTGGAAATAAAGCTGAGAACCAAGAAACAACCACACGGAACATTTCAGGCGCCTTGGAGCATGAAGTAAAGACATACAGAAGGCAGGCAGGGCTTTCTGGGCCCTGGGAATCACGCAGGCCCTCTCAAGAACAGGTCAGCCCTACAAATACAGGCCTGGTCCATGTTGCAGGACCTCCACTCAGAGTGGGAGACCCTCCTCCAAGAGAGGTAAATAATTGGTGGCTGAAAAGCAGTTTGGCTATGGAGACACTTTTGTGATCACCAGCTACTAAAAGAGGCATAGACTGCTCCAAGTCTCACAGCCCATAGGGTTTCTTTCTTTCTTTTTTTTTTTTTTGTGCGTCCTAAGAACTTAAACACAGACATCAGAGGAGTGGAAGGAGAGCAGATCCTGCTTGTGTCCCATGTGCATTAAAAAATAATACAGTGGCTCTTGAATTTCATGCTTATCAGAATTATAGGTGTTAGTTCAACATGCAGACCCTGACCCCCACCACAAGATGCTCATCCTGTAAGTCTAGCATGACGTAGAAATCTGCATTTTTAGTGGCACACTTGATGCTTGCACCTGCTTGCAAAGCCGGGTGTTTATGGATTCCTCATTAAGAAACATGAAGATAGTGCATGCAAACCTCTTAACACAAAGCCTGGCAGACTGCAAGAGCTCAACACTCACTACCTATAATTATTAATAATCATAATTGATCCCAACATTACATACTCAACTTGGACTTGACCTTTGCTAAACGAAATTTGTGCAGGGGCATGGCAGTGCAATAGCAAGCCAGGGCTGGTTTCACACAAGGAAAGAGAAATTGAAACAAAAACAGCCTAATGTGCATCCTTCTAATGATTCATCAGTCATTGATGAGACCTCTTGAGCCCCAGTTACCACCCCCCTCACCACATGTGGCAGAATCAATAGCTCTAAAAAGATACCATAAGAGAATCTGAGGCAATTGTCTATAGACCGGAAGTCCCCTAAGTTAAAACGGTCAAAATACCAGTACTTTCATTTTTCTGTGTCAGACACAGAAGGAACACAAGGTTATTTGTCTTGAAGGACAAAGCAGGCCCCAAGTAAACAGGAGTTCTGACATGGCTGAGTCCACCAACTTGAGCACAATATAAAAGTGAATCTCAAACCTGATTGGCTGGTGTGTTCTGTGAGTCTTGGCTCTTTTCCTCTGCTGTCCATGTGGGCCCTCCACAGGTGGCTGGAGACTAACTGTGTCTATTTACACTTGGAATCACTCCTCATAATAAATAAGACGGTCCTTCAGGAAATCTTCTGTTTAGTTTGCACACTCCCAAGGATAGGACAAAGCTCCGTTGTTTAAGAGCATTAATAACAAAAGCTTTGTTCTTCCAAAACCAGGAGGGAAACCAGATCTATCCAAAATCACTTGGTCTTAAACTGCATAAGGATGACAAGAATGAAATATTATTTTAGGCTGTCCAACAGCATCATTCCTTCTCCTGGCTTCAGAAAACAATGACTCAATAGGGGCCTTTTCCTGACAGACTGCAGCCCTAGGAAAATACCATTCCAGAGATTTGGAACGAGGGTTCTTCCTGCATTTAAACCAATGAAAGCTGTTCAAAGCCCACTTAGCTTTCTCACTTTGAATCGCAGGCAGAGGAACACATCTGTTTGTACTCATATAGTGAAAGTAAAATAGAAATGCTAAATGGAATAAAAAAATCCAAGTAGTTTCTTACCCCATCTCAGGTGCTTGACATGTGTCTTATTGCTTGATTCCCTCAACAACTTCTCAGAGGTTGGTATTATACCCATTTTTACCACGAGTAAAAAAGGTTAAATAAATTTCCCTAAAGACACAGATTTGGTAAGTAGAGCTGGAAAGCAGAATTAAAAGCCTCAAGTCCTACCTGTCAAGGTTAAATGATAACCCCCCGCCACGTTTCTGTTACTATAATTTCATATAATCTAATTACTGTGTTTCATAACCTGCTTTGTATCACTAAACAATTTTCCACATCATATGGAAAGCTGTGTAATATTTTTATTGACTACATAGGATTTTCCAGAAGACTTTTACTATAATTGATTTTACCAGTCCCCTACTAATGAACATTGAAGTTATTTCTACTTTTCCTTATAAATATGCTTTTGCACACCTATTGTTACATTCATGCAGTTATCCCCCTAAGTCAGTCCTCAACTGAGAATTGCTGGACAAAGAAACTAAGTATGTTTTCTTTTTACATTTTCACTTCACATTGCAGTACACATCACTCAGCTGTCCTCCAAAAGGTATGGAATTTGGGCTCTTTCGGCTTTTAAACCTATGAAAGCTACTGGTAGATGCATGCGTATGCCCATTTCTTCACTCTCACAGACATACCAAATTCAACCAACTATTTCTATTTCTGCCAAAATGACAGGGGTCAACAATAGCATTGTTATTTTTATTTGCATTTATTTCATTATTAGGAAAACGAGACTTCCCCCCCCCCCACCGCCATGTATTGGTCATTTACAATTCTTTCAGAAATTAATTATCCCTATCCTTTTTCTACTTTTCTATTAGAGTCTGACTCCAAAATTCATCAGAAATGCTTTCTCCTGCCTCCTGCTTTCCCACTGTCCCTGCTGCTGCATCAGAAACTTTGATCTATAGCCAAGAAGACATCAGTAATACACTGCTGGGGTGACTGGTCAAGTTCCATAAAACATGTTCCAAGAAGAAAAACTGGTTAAGCCCAAAGAACAAAAAGCCATAAACTTCTCGGTTGTCTGCTTCAGAAATAGGTCGTCCCCTGACTTTATCAGCTTTTGTCTCTCTTTTAAAGAACAATGATTCATTTAAACTGAATCTTGCTCTTTTCCACAGAGAAATTTGAGGAGAGAGGCCAAGAACAGTTTTGAGGAACATCTCCAGAACCCGGAGCTGGAAGGGAACAAAGGGAACCTACACACAATCTGTACCCCAGGTAGGGGCAGATCACAGACTAATAGATTCTTCGCACTGAGGCTCATTACACATGTCCTCCCTTAAAGGAAACAGAGGCCCACAGGCAAAAAGTGACTTGTCCAAAATTGACTGGCAAATGCTAGTCCCTTGGCTCCCTGGGCAGAGCTCATTTCACTGGAGGATACTGGCCAGAAGTAGACCACAGCCCAAGTTGAGTGGCCAGAGCATAAAACACTGAATGTGCCTCCCATCGTGCCAAGAGCATCATCACCCTAGGATCAGGCAATTGTGCACAGGGGGCCTGCCTCACATGCTCAACCAGCCTTTTTTCTTTGTAGCTGCTAGGGCTGGGCAGAGTTCTGGCGGGCTGTGACTGGAGGACTAAAGGGATAATGTTAGGCTTCCCCCTACTTAAAAAAGAAGATGACCAAATCCAAAGAACAAATTAGGGCAGCTCTTAGAGTATCCAGCTTTTTCCATACAATATCACTCCTGGGGTGCCTGGGTGGCTCAGTTGGTTTAGCATTCAGCTCTTGACTTCGGCTCAGGTCATGATCTCAGGATTCATGACATCAAATCCCCGCGAGAGGTTCTGTGCTGACAGTGCGGAGCCTGCTTGCGGTTTTCTCTCTCCCTCTGTCTGTCTGGCTCCTGTCCACTCATGCCCACAAGTGTACATGCATGCTTCCCCTCTCTCTCTCCCTCAAAAATAGACAAACATTAAAAAATACTTATTACTCATATAATTAGAGTAGTTTGATCAACTTCTTATGTTCAGATTCAACCAAACCCATGCGCTGAGTTAAAAGAAAATCTAGCCTGGTCATACGGTGGCCTTTTCCTTCCCAGAAGGGTTTCTGCCTTAGCCCAGCAGAGACCCAAATAGGACCAAAATGTCTCAAGAGAAAACAGGGCAAAGGCTACCCTCTCTCATCTCAGTCAAGGAAAATACACGGATCAGTAGCCCCGCATGCATTCCCCAGAGGGGACTGAAGATGAGCAGCCAGCAGCTAGCCAGTGCCATGAGCTCCTTCTGAATAGGACTCCTGATGGCCCCATCTTGAAGCTCTTACTACTCAAACGAAGGCTATATTCCACTGAACATAGACCCGAGGGAGGCATAAGAGGCAGCCTTGTCCATCATTTCTCAGTTCAAAAGCATTTTCCCTAACTCTTTAGACATCCTGTGGCCTAAAAGAACAAATGGTTGACATTGAGAGTTAAGGAACTGAGTAAGCACATCTGGAAAACTGACCTAGGATTCAACATTGATGCCTATTTTGTGCCAGGAACTGCACATGCACTGTGCGATTTAATCCCCACCGGGACTTTACAAGGTGGGTGTTGGTATCTAAGAAGGCAGAGGAAACAATAAGGAAGCGTTGATTTCTGGGCCCCGGTGATTCTTCTAGAAAATCTCATTAACTGTCATTGTAATTTTTTTTTTCCACTGTGATTTCAAGCTGTTCTTCTAAAAGACCAAAAGGAAAGCATGGATGACTGTGTCTCAAATGTTAACCTGCCTTGAAATTTCATTCTTGGCCACTGAACCATTGGCTCCCCTTAGCTTCCTCCCTGGAAAAAGAGTGATCTCACACTGGTGGCTCTCTTTGGGAATAGGACATATCCCATAAGAGAAAATTCTTTCCAAAATTTAGTGCTTATTTTAGGAGAGTTGTGTAGATTCACAGGAAGGGTGATGCCCCTCAATCAAGGACAAACTCTGCAAGTAAATTTCAGCAACCTCCTGTGCATGAAAGTCTCAAAAAAATAAACAAAGATCCAGACAGGAGAAGTTATGTTGGTCCAGAACCAACATTTGTGAACACATCAATTTTCATCTCAAGGGATTCCAGGGGTCTTCATTTGCTGGCTCTGCAGATTGGACTATATGCCATCAGTTTCTGTTTCTTGAAATATTCATTTAATTTAGATTAGCCTATTTGCTTCTTTTTTCTCCAAAAAAGATCCAAAGTAACTAATATCTGATTCCAAGGATGGACATGATACCATTTAGAAATATGTAAGATTTACTAATAACACACCTTATGCAAACCTACACTGTACAACACCCAATTCCAAAGGGTATCAAAAATGACATCTGACTTGGAGCTAAGTGCCTACAAAGAATTGAAAAAATACACATTTACTAATTTATATCCATCCAGAAAATAATGGTACTAATACCATGCATGTCTAAGGAAACTTGCCATTTTCAGAACACTTTTAAAAATGCTATTTTTTTGGCAGAGAGAGAGAGAGAGAGACAACAAAAGCAAGAGAGAGCAAATGAGCATGAGCAGGGCAGGAGCAGAGAGAGAAAGAGAGAATTCTAAGCAGGCTCCATGCCCAGCACATAGCCCAATGCAAGGCTGCATCTCACAATGGTGAGATCATGACCAGAGCTGAAATTAAGAGCTGGACACTCAACTCCCTGAGCCACTCAGACGCCGCCACAAATACCATTTTAAATGAACCCCAAAATCTCATGGAAGACTGAGAGGAGGTTTTGTTAACTTATTTATGAGGGTTTATATGCTGGCATTGCCACTTTTTGGCTGTGTAACCTCAGTCAGGTTACTGAAAGGCTCTGAGTCTAGCCTTCTCAACTATAAAATATGAATGGTAACTTTTCCTTCCTTTCAGAGATGATGAGAGACCCAAAGATAACATGTGCTAAAGACACATGGTTATGATTATGACAAACCAGGACCCATGTAATCATTCCCTCTTACAGCTGAGGCAATGGAGGATAAAGGAGATGAATTTATTTGACCAGTGACTACAGCTACAAAGGGCCTGAGGTAGGACCAGCTCCCGGGTCTGCACCGTGCCAAACGAAAGGGTTGTCTGCTCTGTTTGAAAACCTGAGGTGTAAAAGTAAAATTATCACCAAACGAGGAGTTTTGATCTCTGAACCTTGAAAAAAGTTGATTCACGATTCCAGCAGCAAAGGAGGCAATTAAAATGAAAGTTTTCCGTGCTACTACTATCAACAGGAAGCAATTTTAATTCAGGAGCATCGCTCTTCTCATTTTGAGGTCATTTACCATGACCATGATTTGTATCTTTCTTTCGATCGGCTTTCCAAAATTTACTAATTCAGGTATCTTGGTGTGGGTCATCTGCCCTTCAACTAAACTGAATATGGTTTCTGAACAAAACAGACCGAAATTAGGAGAAGCTTCCCACCTCCAGAAAGCTGCTAGGGGTCACTTTGTTTAAATATCACCTTGTTTAAATATCACCTTGCTTAAAATATGCAGCACATCCCTCCAACGCAGTAATAAAGGTCATTTTAGGACCTTTTGTGGCCTCTGACATGTGACAGGCAGAACTTTTTTATCTATACTTTTCCAGGTCTAGAACTGCTCAGTTCTAGAACATACTTGGGATGTCTTTTCTTGGAATTTTTTTTTTATTTCAAGTATAAGTAACATACAATGTCTTATTAGTTTCAGGTATACAATAGGATTCAATAATTCTTCACATTATTCAGTGCTCATCAGGGTAAGTGTAATTTTAATCCCCTTCACCTATTTTACCAATCCTCCACCTACCTCCCCTGTTGCAAAAATATCCAATGAGAAAAAAATAATCTCTTCAACAAAGTGTTGGGAAAATTGGACAACAACATGCAATATTATGCAATATGCAATTATGCAATATGCCACAATTTTATGCAATTATGCAATATTGCAACAATATGCAATATGCAACAATATTACTCTCTTACATCATACACAAAAATACACTCAAAATCGATTAAAGACTTAAATGTGAAACATGAAACCCTAAAATTCCTAGAAGAAAACATAGGCAGGAACTTCTCTGACATTGACCATGGTAACATTTTTCTAGATAGGTCTTTGGTAAGGGAAACAAAATTAAACTATTGGTACTGCCCCAAAATAAAAACTTTTGCACAAAGAATGAAGCCATCAACAAAAGAAAAAGACAACTTACTGGGGACACACGGTGGCTCACTTGGTTGAGCGTCTGACTTTGGCTCAGGTCATGATCTCACGGGTCATGAGTTCAAGTCGGGCTCTGTGCTGACAGCTCAGGGCCTGGAGCCTGCTTCAGATTCTGTGTCTCCCTCTCTCTCTGCCCCTCCCCTGCTCACACTCTGACTCTCTCTCTTTCTCAAAAATACACAAACATTAAAAAAATTAAAAAGACAACTTACTGAATGGGAGAAGGTATTTGCAAATGATATATTTGATAAGGGCTTAACCGAAATATATAAATAATTTACACAATGCCAAACAAATAATCCAATTTGAAAATGGGCAGATCACATGAATACACATTTTTCCAAAGAAGACATACAGATGGCCAATAGACGCATGAAAGGATATTCAATGTCACTCGTCATTTTGGAACTTCTTTATAATTACTTACTATATAGTCAGGATTATTGACAATAATTTGACACCTGCTTCCTAAGGTTAGGTAATGTTCAGAATCCTCCAACAGCAATGAAAATCGACCATGGTCTCTGCAGCAAGCCTAACTGAGCTTCTGTGAAATCAGAGAAATAATCCACTACAGGTGAGTATCCCTCACATTTCTGTGTCTTCATGAGGAGACAGGGAGAGTGGCTGGAATACATTTAACTGTACTGTATCAGTACAAATCCTAGTGAACAACAAATGGAGAAAGAGCAAGCTAGAGAATGCAGGACTCTCCCTCAGCCACTACCTGGTAGAAAACAAGGGAAAACATGCTTTATCTATACACAGCAGACTCAACCTGTTATAAAAACCACCATTGTCGTAAATATTTATTTGACACTCTGCCTACTGTGTGATTTAGCTAACAACTGTTCCAACTTGTTAGTAAATCGTCCTACCATTTCTTTATTTTTGGCTTTATTTTCTTCACCTTTCTTTTGTCATTTTGCTTATTTATCTTGGCATTTCCTTGGTATTCCTTACATTTATTTCTATTCCTTTATCCCTCTGTTCTTTATGATGTGCAAGTGCTTTCAGATAAATGCTACAGAAATGTCAAGCTGTATCATTATTACTCTTACCACCTTTATTATTTATGTCAAACATTATTAATAATGTCAAACATTATTTATGTCAAACATTATTTAATAATGTCAAACATTATTAAAAGTCTTTTGCATTCTCACTATTATACCTACATCTTGTTCCTCCAGCTTTTATCTTATCTGGTCTTCTACAGATTTTCCAGAATATGGCACATAAATATTAATAATAGCAAAGTTGAGTATCTTTCCTTTAACTTTTTTTTTTAACTCTGCAAGTATCCACTCAGCTAGGCAACATTCATCAAATGCAGTTCTCGAAGAACACAATTGTACTGAAACAATAGGGGGAACTCCAAAGATAGCAAAGACATGTTTCTTGACCTTAGTAAGTCTAGAGCATAGAGTGACAAGCCACACAATAAGCAACTGAAGGGGACATCTATAAGATACGCAGACGACTAGAGTTGAAAAAGGACCAAGTGTAAGTTGGCCAGGTAGAAGTAAACCATATAAGATTTTCTGAAGGTGAATTTCAGAAGGGAAAACAAAGAGATGAGAAGTCTAAGGGAATAAAGGCATTCTGTCTGATCCACCAATGCTATAGCATTTTCTATAGCTTTTTGCAGTCTCCCAGGGAGTCTCCAGTTTTTGGATGCCTTTCTTATTTCTGTTCTGACTATATTATCAAAAACTGCTTTGGAACTTAAAGCACTAATATGTTTTACTTTATACAATTTCTATTACTTCCGTAATCTTGCAAATTGCTTTTGTATAACCCAGCCTGCTTCGCTACTTCTTTCAAGTTTTTCAGGTCTTCTTAGGTATTTATTTTTAGCATAACATGTGAAAGGTAACACTTTTCAAAAAGCAATTCTGTGGCATCTGCTGTTTGAGGTATGTGGTAGCATAGCAGCCTTGAGATTTTATTTCAGCCCCCTCACAACGGTCTGTATTGTCCCTCAGGCCATTTAGTCCTCTCTGCAAAAAGATCAGGTTACAAAACAGCCTCCTCCACAGTGAAATGGGGACGCCAAAGCAAAATGATCTAAACAGAGTCTGAATCCATTAGAGAGTTTACCAACTTCACTAAACTAAGCCTCGAACATGATCATTTCCACCATCTTTTTCAACAAGCTATCCCTTCTTTTTCCAATTTATTTGACATTAAAGTTGATACAGTGACTTATGCTTTAAAGTTAAAATTCATCACGGTGAGAAAAAAGGGGGAATGCTTTTAAGTGAGAAGCCAGACTCACGATACCACAAGACACAGTCTGTGTTCTTAATAAAGGTAGGATTTGACACATAGGCTACAAACAGGATATCTCCCAAAACCAGTCCTCCACACACAAAGAAGCATAAAATGAGTCACCTGACTACTTGTAGGAAACGTGCATTTTGTTCTAAAATAAAGGATGCAATGTCAAATTCAAACATCTAAATGAATTCTTATAAATCTCGGGGCACCTGGGTGGCTCAGTTGGTTGAGCGTCCAACTTCAGCTCAGGTCATGATCTCACAGTCCGTGAGTTTGAGCCCCATGTTGGTCTCTGTGCTGGGATCTGTGCTGACAGCTCGGAGCCTGGAGCCTGCTTTGATTTTGTGTCTCCCTCTCTCTGACCCTTCCCTGTTCATGCTCTGTCTCAAAAATAAATAAACATTAAAAAAATTTTCTAATAAAATAAATAAATCTTATATTCATACAAAGGTGTGCTTGACTGATCATTCCTGAAAAGTAACATTTCTTGTGGATATGTGCTTATCAGAAGGAGAAAGGGGGAGGAAGTACTCCAAGAGGACACATAAAGGGAAGACTAAGGCGGTGGGGAAATTAGATCAACTCTTTGACATTATTTTCCAAGGACAGTTATGGCAAGGGACACTTGTGGCATTAGTATTGTGCACAGCAGGGATCTCTCCCTCTGCTCTTCTGGCACATTTAGGAATCCTGTATCATCTGCATGTTTGTTTCCCATCAGATAAATTTAATAAAGCCCAATTTTCACCCATGTGACTTTGGATTTTAAGAAAATAACTTGAGGGTAAAGGGCCTGTCTCACCAACTATCCCTTTCTCTACTCAGTTCTGTCTTTTGCTGTTTTACACACACACACACACACACGTATATGTATATATATATATATATTTTTTTTTTTTTGAGAAAGAGAGAGAGCATGTGAGAGCACACAGGGGAAAGGCAGAGAGAGACGGAGAGATAATCCCAAACAGGCTCCATGTTGCCAGCACAGAGCCCAACATGGGGCCCCATCTCACAAACAATGAGATCACGACCTGAGTCGAAATCAAGAGTCCAGCACTCAACCGACTGAGCCACCCAGGCACCACCACCCCTGCTGTTCTGTCTTTTGAATGAAGAATGAAGAGCTCCAGGAAGCATACCAAGGTACATTTTTCTCCATGAGGAGACACTGAGCTGAACACTCTTGAATACAGCCATGGATGTTTGCAGACTGCAAGTCAGGGTCACACGTGCCTGGCTCTTTTTATCACAGGTATCATTTATCAGGAAAATTTTCAAGGCTCAGGGCTGATGGATCTACCCTGGAAACAACTTAAAAGCCAGACTTCAGATTTAAGGAAATAAACATATTACACTACTTCAATACCAGTATCTGCTCTCCATTCCAATTTACACATAAAAAATTTTCATCCTGTAATTCTTAGCCTTGATTTTTGACTCAGAATCTCCCAACCTGGTCCTTAGCTCCTTTCTCAAGTTGTCATTTTAATTCAGTCCTGAACCCACACATACATAAATCGAGTTCTGCCATCATATCTAATGTACGTACCTATTTGCTCATTAGCAGGCTTTGGGACATATTACAAGCCATCCTCCGTTGCTCAGAACCAGCCTGGTTGCCACTGCAGAGCCTGCCTAAATTGCCCCCATCTTCATCAAGGCTCTCAAGTATGGCCACCAGCCTGCTCATACCAGATGGATCAGGGCATCACCCTTCTGTGCATACAGGGTAAGTCCCAGGTATCCAACTCTGCTAGGTCACTAAGCTATGCCCAAACTGGCCAATAGGGAGTCAGCATCCCTGCAGGGTCCACTTCCACCGGGGAGAAAAGACACAGTTCCTGATCAGAAAGAGTATGTATACACACACACACACTCACACTCTCTCTCTCTCTCACATATGTGCACAGTCACACACACCTGTACACACATATACACCCTTGCGGCTGATAGTGTGGGAAAACACTTGTGAAATCCCAAAAGGAATACAATTGAAAATTAACACAAAAGTACTACCAAGGCTCTGAGGTTTTTAAGAGGCTATTCTGCAAACGCTTCTTCTATCTTCCAAAATAAAATGCCAGAACAAAGCAACAAGGGAAAGAGGGGCAATGGGGTGAATAGCTGAAACTGAGTATCTGAAGAGTACACATCATATCCCCAACAGGTAAGACAAAAAGGCTAATGCTTTTAAAGAAGAGTAGATGGAATTTAACTTTTTTAAAAAAGGGAAAGGGGTACCAGAACAAAAAGGGGAAGGAGAGGAGGGAGGCAAGATTGGGAAAGGGGCCTGAGCACAAAGGTTTAACCTGGGATGAAACCATGTGAAGAAAAGGGGACTGTAAATGACCAAATGTGAACTGAGTTGCCATTTTAACTTTCATACAACTTAAGTTAAGGGACCTTTTGAAATGTGGAAACAAGAGAAAAGAACAGGACTTCCCTTACATGAAGCATAGTTCAAGTGGCACAAAATGTTATTTGACATTTTTTTCTGATTATCAAAAATAGGTAATCATTTTGAGAATTTGGAAGGAAAAAAGATTAAATAAGGAAAAGAAATACCTATAGTTCCACTAGCAAGAGACAACTTCTGTTAACATACACTTTCTGGTCACAGACATCCAAATTGTGATTATACTATATATGCAGTCATTTTTTTTCACATGGTACCTTGTAATAAACAGTTCATTATATTACATCATCTTTTAATACAACTTTTAGACATTTTAGAATCATGAACCCCTTTCAGAACCAAATGAAATCCATGAAACCCTTTCTATAAAAATGCTCAAACACAAAATAGGCATTTTGGAGCTCATCCCAGAACTACCTCAAACTGACTTCTAAAAATCAGACCTAAGTGGAATTTCTGGAAGATAAGCTCATTTGTAAGCCTAGACCTCAGTATTTAGTTTAACCACATAGCACATACAGCACATATGAGGTTTAGCAGGTAAATTCTTAATCTGAGCCATGGCCCTTAGTCTCTGGACTAGTTCTACATCTAGACATGGTTAGGACCTCACCACATGCTGGGTGTCTGGGAAACTTTCCATCTGTAAACCCTTGGAGCTCGAAGATAACGTCAACCTTCACAGACATGTTGTAGGTATCTGCTCTGTTGGCATTCCCTGGTTGTTTTCTGTACCTAGGCTGGACCCTCTCTGACTCTATTTTACATCTGCCCCAGGAATACAAACAAATGTCAGTACTGTTGATTGCACCTCTTTGCCTTCCATGGTATACTGGGAACCCCTTCAGAGCACAAACTGTGTAACTCAACTGCATCTGACTTACTTGACATATTGACCTGTAAATAACTGCTAAAGTAAACTAAGTATCTATCAAAATTAAATAAAAGTAGTTCCATGTTGTTAGGGTTGACTATAATTTAAAAAATGTCTAGACATGCATATTCATCAGCCATCTTTTCAGCTTAAATAAAATGTTTATACAGTTGATTCTCACTATCCATCTTAATTGTGTTCTAGTAAAAAACTGACAACACCAAATTAGTCAATACTGAACCTCTGTTCCTAAGGGAAATACAGGGCTGGGCTCCTGGGAGCCTCTGATCACATTTTCAACAACCAATCTATACATAACCTTGTTTTATGTGTGCTTCTGTTTCAAGATACGTTATTTAATATACGTTTAATTGATTCACTAACATTAAACCCATGCCAACAGTGCTACAAATCAAGCCTAAACAAAGTTCATCTAACACATACATATTTAAGACATATTACAGCCTTCTTGTGCGTAACAACACTACAGCACACTTCAGCATTATAATGGGGCCATTATACAAAATCCCAGCCAAAAGCACAGAAATACTAAAACTCAGCACTCAATATTCCAAGAAAACAACACTGGTTGACACTGTGAGAGCTGAAGTCAGAGGGCTGTAACACTGCATTGTGAAAGACTCAATAAATGCTTATTGTGTTAGTCAGGATTCTCCAGAGAAACAGTACCAGTTGGAGATAGATATAGATATATATACAGGCAGAGCCAGTGACCTAACTGTGAGAACTGGAGGGTTAATGGTTTTAAGTCCCAGTCAAGGGTAGAAGGCTCATATTTTAGCTCAGCAGTCAGGCAGAGAGAATCAATTCTCCCTTACTCTATTTTTTTGTTCTTTTCAAATCCTCAAAAGACTGGAGAATGCCTAACCACACTGTGGGCTAGGGGTAGCAGGACTCTGCTTAACTAAGTCTACCAGTTGCATGCTAGTCTTAACTAGAAACACCTTCACACACACACACATCTACAAGTAACATTTAACCAAGCATCTGGGCACCCCGTGATACGGTAAAGCTGATACATAAAATTAACCATCACACTTGTTAAGTTAAGAATACAGAATTTATTATATGCCCTTGGCTCAAAGACTCACCACATATCTATCTTCATAAACTCCAAAGAATAAAGTGGTAAGTTATTTTATTTCATAAGGAACCATTCTCATACCAAGTATCATCTCCCAATAAAACATCTTTACTTCTATGAAGAAATTTAGCAGGCAATACCATACTATACAAATTTTTAAAATGATTAACAATGGCTGCCATATGGAGCATGACAAGTAACTCATTTTCCATTTCATTGATTCTTAAAATAGCATTTTAAGGTAGAAATTACTGATCTCGTTTTACAGATAATAAAACTAAGGCTGCAGAGTTGGAGCCTTTTTCCAAGGATGCACAACTAGTAATTAACAGAGCACTGTCTGAATCCAGGTTTGTTTTACTATAAAACTCATACTCCTAACTGCTTATTATACACAATGTATTTTAGTAATGGAAAAAAATATCTCAATGGTAAGAGTTTAGTTCACATTTCAAGGACTATATTAAGGCTGAAGAAAGAATACTGCAGCTTAATACTATTCTAGGTGAAAAAATAAGTAGTAAGTCAAACACACAATTACAGGCCCAATATGCCCACCAGAAAGGTATCACATGTAGTTATTTTTCCAACAACTGTTATCCAAAAATGAAAACATGCAATGAAACACAGCTAACCAACAACCGTGGAAAAATGAAGCTGTCAATGATGAGGAAAGCTACTAGAGAATATTTTGAGCTGACCTTATAAACAAAATGGATATGAAATAGTATTCTAAGTGTTTTTTAGAGAGTAAACTAGTCTGAGACTGTTAAAGTCAATTTGGAGCAAGACATAGACCTGTGCACTCTTGCGTTATCTTTGCATACTTTTACATATTTCATTTAACCTAGGTTTACATGATTCATGCTCCCTCTCTTTTTGAGAGTTGTAAAAACACTACCTAGTATGTTTCAATAATTCAGTACTGCCCTTTAGTTTCTACATAAAAAAGATCTTTATGTCAAGTAATCAAAATACTTAATTCCTTTAATCATCTGCAGTATCTTCAAAATGCTTCAAGAAAATAATTACCAACCTAGATTTCTATACCCAATGAAAATATCTTTCAAAAACAGAGGAAACAAAAAGAGAGAGACTCCTTAGCAGCAGACATATACTCAAAGAAAACACTAAAGTTACTCTTCAGGCAGAAATAAAAGGTCACAGCTAGATAACTGAGGTACATTAAGAAAAAAGAACCAAAAAAGGAGCTAAATATGTATTCTTATGAAGCATCCAGGAAATGGCAAAGTATTAATTTAACTTTAGGCTTTCTGAGTCAATAATGCATGTAACAATTTCTGTTAACTGCTTAAAAACATAGAAAAGGATGTATACCTACCAAGCTAACAGACAGGGAAAAGTAAATGATAGTAAAAGTAAGAGTAATTTTTTACACCCCAAACCAAAAGAAAGTGAAAAGGAAAAAAAAGTCAACAGAAAAAATATGACAGATAGGAAATAATAACATGATACATTTAAATGTAAATCTATACCAGTGATTGTGTAAGACATTAACAGATTAAATATTTCAATTAAAATACAAAAATTGCTGAGCTGGATTGAATAAAAAATATACATGCTTACAAGACACACTCCTCAAATATAAGGATTTCTGAAGACTAAAAGTGAAGGATGGGGAAAAGTCATTATGCAAACATCATCTACAAACACAGATGAGGCCATGATGTTCATATCAGACAAGGTGATTTTAAGACAAAAAGCATTAGGTGAAATAAAGAGGAATATTTCACAACAAAAAAAGGTTGAGTTTACCAGCAAGAAAACTATTCTAACAGTATATGTTGAGTATAGACTCAAGATCTTTAACATAAAAATTCACAGAATTAGAAAGAAAAAACATAAATCCACAAATCACGATGGGACATTTTACCATGTCTTTCTTGTAAGAGATGTAATACACATAAAAATAAGCAGTAATTACAGAAACAATATGAACAATAGGATTCAAAACTTTATTTAATGGACACATCTAGAACACAGCCTTCATGACAGCAGAATATATTTTTTTAAGTGACCACAGTAGAATTAACCTAGAAATTAATAAGGTAAATAATATCCATATGTTTGGAAATTAAGTGACGCATGTATAAATAACACATGGATCAAAGAAGAATTCTCAATAGAAATCCCAAAACATTTTTAACTAAGTAAAAATTAAAATCCTGTGAAGGAAGTTTTGCGTGATATAACCAAATCTCATCGTTGAGAAATATGTATAGTCTTAAATATATATATATTGGATGAGAAAAAAAGCCTGAAAATCAATTGTCATAGACAATTGTCCAGAAGTTATATAAGAACAGCAAATTAAAACCAAAGAAAACAGAAGGAAGGCAACACTAAAGAATGGAAACTAATGGAAAATTTTAAAACTACAACAGAGTATCAACAAAGCCAACAGATGATTATTTGAAAAGTCAAAATAAGTTTGATAAGGTAAACCAAGAAAGTTTGATAAGTGATCAAGAAAGAACTAAGGAAAGAAAAGCACAAATGTCCACTATCTACCCTTCAAATCATATTATGAGGCTAGCATTACCTTGATACCAAAACCTGAGAAAGTTACCTTAAAAAAATGAAATCTCGGGTCAGACTTTCTCATGTGATAAATGCAAAAATCTTAAAGAAAATATTAACAGGGGTGCCTGGGTGGCTCAGTCAGTTGAGCGTCCGACTTCGGCTCAGGTCATGATCTCACTGTCCCTGAGTTCAAGCCTTGCGTTGGGCTCTGTGCTGACAGCTCAGAGCCTGGAGCCTGCTTTGGATTCTGTGTCTCCCTCTCTCTGCCCCTCCCCCACTCATGCTCGCTCGCTCTCTCTCTCTCTCTGTCAAAAAAAAATAAACTTCAAAATATATATATATTTATATATAAACAAATATTAACAGTAATGTCATATATGAGAGCTAAGTTCAGTTTATTCCAGGAATTCAAGGTTGGTTTAATATTCAATCAGTTCAGTAAAGCCAACCACAATAATATAGTGAAAGAGACATCTCGATCATCTTGATTCAGAAAAAGCCATTGATAAAATTCAACTTCTAATAAAGAATATTCACAAAAAGAAATTTTCAAACACCATAGTAAACTTCACACTTACTACAGTAATGGTGAAAACGTTTCCTTTGACATCAGGAAGACACAAAAGGCTATTTGCCATCATCATTTCTATTCAACGATTTACTTACTGTAAGGAGTATGCAAAGTATTAAGACAAAGGAAAAGCCAAACAAAGGGAATAGGACTGGAAGAGAATGAAAAAAATGTCAGTATTTTTGGGTACTGTGATTGTGTTATTCAAAAGAAGCTAAAGTATTTTAATCAATCAGAGAGTTTAGCAAAGTTGCTGGACCAAAAAATTAAATGTGTATCTGTTTTTACCAACAATGATTGAAATTTACAAAATAATATAATTTGTAACAGCATCAAAAACATCAAATACACAGAAAATGCTTCTAACTAAGACCTAGAAGAGCACTACTGTAGGCTATTTTTCTGTTAATACCACACTGGTCTTATTGTATTTTATATCTGAGAAAGTAAACCTTCACTCCTTGTTCTTTTTCTTTAGAGCTGTAAGTTTATTTCCATATAAATTTTAAAATATTTGTGTTTGTAAAAGAAAGTAAAGATATGGTATTTTTATTATGATAGCATTGACTTTATGGAAAACTGACATTATGATTGATATATATATGCCTATGTACCTACATGAGCGAGATACACATCTTCCTTTCTGAGTCAAAAAAATAGAAAATTCTTCAATATCTAACTGAGATGGTTACAACCCCTTTTCATGTATGGTATATAGACCATCTACATGAACTCAAACAACCATCATTGGATGGTACTCTAGATCAGGACTTTTCCAACCACATGTTATGTGGTTAGTGGGTTACAAACACCCTTTTATTCCATCAGATAGAATTACCAAAGTGCTTCTTGTGCAGTGAGATTAAGCAGTTTTTCATCAAACTTTAGCTTAGGGGCGCCTGGGTGGTTCAGTCAGTTAAGGGTACAACTTCAGTTCAGGTCACGATCTCATGGTTTGTGGGTTCGAGGCCCACGTTGGGCTCTGTGCGGACAGCTCAGAGCCTGGAGCCTCCTTTGGATTCTTTGTCTCCCCCTCTCTCTGCCCCTCCAGCGCTCATGCTCTGTAACTCTCTCTTTCAAGAGTAAATAAACATTTTAAAAAAAGAAAAAAAACCTTTTACTTAAGCAATATACACACATATCCACACACAAATATCTATACAGATTATATAGAGACTATGATGTAAAAATGTGTTTCTTATTGGGGCACCTGGGTGACTCTGCTGGTTAAGTGTCCAACTGTTGATTTTGGCTCAGGTCCTGATCTCTCAGTTTGTAGGATCCAGCCCTGTGTGGGTTGTGCATTGACAGTGCAGAGGCTGCTTGGTATTCTCTCTCTCAGGCCTCTCTGCCCCTCCCCCACTCACACACTTGCTGTCTCTCTCATTTAATATAAATAAACTTTAAAAAAAAAATCTGTTTCTTATTGTTGGTTGCAGTCCAAACATTTTTAAAAACCATGTTCTGGAAATTATTCTTAACATAATTCTAAGTGTCATTAATGTTCTAACACTTGGTATTTACTATAGCATGCACTTTGTAGTAATATCGTTTTTCCTTTAGCTCAAATGTAAAAGTTAGATTTGTGAATAAGTGTGTGATGGGGTAAAATTAAATTAGTTCATGGTGAAAACTGTAGGTCTTCAATGAGTCTGTTAATTAGAGATGATGATAACAATCTCATGGAGGTCATGTCTGTGAAAGAGAATGTTCAAGAACAACTGAACTTGAGCTCAAGGAGGGTTCTAGAAGGGGCACAAAGTGTTTCAGAGGCAATGAGTGAAGATAAAGGACGGGTCAGAGGGGGCATTTCTCCAGCTCTCCTCTGGGTCCCCATCTACTGGTCTTTTGCTGAAAACAATCCCTGAGCTATACTCTTTTGCTTTTTACCTGCTTTAGTCTTCCAGACTTTTCCTCAGAGGCTAAATAATCATCCTGCCACCAGGTCTGGATCCCCACCTTTTCCCTCAAGAACTACCCTGGCAATTTGGTCTCCTAGCTCTCTGGCTAAGACCTCTGTCTCCTTTATGATGTCTCCCAGGCCACCTCAGCTAGAGTTTAGGCAAAAAATATTGGGGTGATGAGATGAGAAGAAAACCATCTTTAATCTCAATTCCTGGGCTTGAACTTCTCCAAAAAGAAGAAATCTTATCAGTCAAACATCGGCATATGGTGTAGCAATTCACGAAAAACATTAGATTTACAGAATAATCATAATAATAATGAGTTAATATTTCTTGAGCATCTGTTTCGTGCCAGGCATTGTTTCAAGCAGTGTACATGAATTAACTCATTTAATTTTGCCAGTAACACTGAGGAAGGTAATGTCATCCTGAGTCTACAAATGAGGCAAATGACACTCAGGAGTTTTTAAGGAACTAGCACACAGTCTCACAGTGAAAACTTGCAGACAATATAGGGGGAAAAAAAAACAAAACAAAACTAAGTCTCTTTTCCCACCCACCTCCAAATACCAGCAGGGAACTCATTTCTCAAACTCTTCACCCACAAGAAAGACCTGAGAACTTTTTTTTTTAATTTAAGAACAAAAAGGTCAGAGAGTTAAAACACAGTATCAGTCTCTTCCGAGACTGTGGTTAAAATCCGCAATCATGAAAGAGTTAAAACTCTGCACTGTTTAAGAACAATCAGTTGACCTTTAAATATGCTGGTTTGAATCCAATCACCTTTCAACAAGCATGAAATCTGGCACAAAGTGTACTGACACACACCAATTATTTTCATAGTGTACATGACTGAGCTCACAATGTCCTGTTTAGAAAAAAGAATTAATGTTCGTTTTCCAAAAGCCAGACTTAGAGGCTGGGTGTCTCTGTTGGTAGGATTATCCTTTGGTAGCTATCTCCAAAGGTGCTATTAGAGAAGGCCTAACAGAAAAAGAACAGGTTTTTTTTAAAGAAAATAACTTTTTCATCTTCTCTAAGTTCTGTTCTATGAAATGATTTTGCCCCACTTTTTAACATCGAAAGTAAAAACTCCTGGGAAATAATTCATTTCTGTGTTCAGTTAAGAACTTCACAGATCTGTTTAAGAGAAAAACTATCCCTCCCAGGCAAAGGGTGAAATGCCCAGTCCTACTCTGAGCAAATGGATTAAAATGCAGAGATTCAAAAGCAATTGTTGAGTGCCTGCTCCTTAAAATCATTCTTTGCTTTTCAAAAGTGATTTCCCTGAGGTTCTTTTAAGTGGTGATATTTCCTCATGCCTTTGAAACAGAAGTGAGTTTATAAAAATTCTGTCTTGGGCTCTTTAAAAGCATATTGCCTTGCTGTTTTGGGGCAACGTGCAGAGGTAGGAGCCCTCTGTGGAGGACTGTGCCTGGCAGTCAGGGAGGGAGCTTCTGGTCAATTCCAAGACTATGTTCTTTATCACCTCCATTACTCTCTATCTCCAGATGCCCTTTGTGTCTCATCCCACCCCATTCCCATCAGACGGTTACATGTAATGCTAACCCCACACCTCAACCATATTCAAGACCAGATGTGTTTTTTCTTTGTTTAATCCTTTGCCTGAGGACCTAGTCTTCTGAGGTTCCTTCCCAAATCTCAGCATCATCCTCTGTCAGCATTCCACTCCAGGGACAAACTTCTGCTGACCATGCCCATGTTTGCCAGGCCCTCCTTGCCACAATATTTGACTTCCCTCATTCACTCCCTGTCATCTGTGAGTCCAGAAAAAGAACCGTCAGGATCTCATAGCAACATGGGCAGTGGCCCCAGGCGGGTGTCCAGATCACCATCACCCACCAGGCACTTCTGCTTGGGGGTCAAGGGAGGGACTTGGTTTAGGAGAGGGCACCGTACAGCTTGGGCACTGCTCACAGACCACATCAGAAAACACCCAGCAGCCTGAGGCCCTGGCAGAGAAGGCCCCTTGCAGTCTCCTATCAGTACAACTTGGTTACGGGGATAGTCATGGGGACTCCTCCAAAATGAAAGGACCCTTCGGAGCCCGGGATGAGCGGGATCATTCCACAGATGTGCCAGGCAAAACAGGCAACCAAGAGTTCCACAGGCCTTACTCCCTGCCCCTGTCCTATTTCTTGTTTCTTCCTAAGAACCAGAGCTCTCTTTCTCACTTCTGCTAAGTAGCCACCAATTCCCATCCCATTTTCCTACCTCCAGAACTAATTATGTGTTAAAGTCTCAATATAATCATCAACCCCAACTCACAACTGAGCCCCACCCCCCTTTGCCTTGCCAAGATCTGGAGGGCAGGGAAATGAGGGCTATTACCAGCTTAACAACTAACAGAGACACTCCTGTCACCTGAGTACAGGTGTGAATCACCATCGGGCCCACATTTGACTTTTGTAGTTTTACTCCTTGCAGCAGACAGGGACTCCCCTGGTCACATCACCCTAATATCTGTGACACCAAAAAAGACTCCAAGCCCTTTATGCGTAAAGAATTGCATGGCCATGTATCTACTTAACATTTTCTATTTCATTAAGCAGGGCACACCATTCTGTGGTGGATGAGAGCTGCTCAGGATTCCCAAGCCAGCCACCACTTCCTCTCCTTTGTCAGCACTGTGCACACCCCAACCCCCACCAGAAAAAGCAGTGTGGCCATGAGAAAAATCAAGTATGAGAGACCTGAAGACAGAAGACTGAGGATTCAGTCTCGGTGTTGTTTTTAACTGAGTAATTTTGGCCAAGTCACTACAAATCACTTAAACCTCTGAGATCTGCCTCCCCCACCCTTTCACATTGGCAGGTAAAATGTTCAGACAGAAAAACCTCAAGAAGATACATACACCAAAATAGAGTAACCTTAGGATCTGTCAAAGGGAGGAGCTGCTGTCATGTCCCAATGTGGTGAAGAGCTCCATCTGAGTGTCAAGTTCTGAGGCTCTGATGGGCCTGGAGCCCAAAGTTCTCAGCAGTCCCATTTCACCCCCTGTGGTGTAAAGACCAGAGCAGCTGAAGGAGAGACTTCGAGAGTGGGGTGAGACAAACACCCCACCCCATGAACTTACTTTATTCCCATGGCACATCAACTTCAGCAGAAAATTCCAGCTTTGTGTTTGCCGCCTGGTCCCACTTGAATGGGAAGTTCTGCTGAGGCCCAAAATAGAAAACAGGAAGTCAGCAGAACTGATTTTCTTAAGTCTCAAATGCAAAGCAATGCACTCAGTATGGATGAGAATTACAGTGAGGCGTAAAGTGCCTTTTTAAAAGGAGATCACATGGCCACTGTGTACAAAAGACATCTACTCCAGGGAAGAAAGGAGCCATGCCTCAACTTCCTTCTTTCAGAAAGGAGAGAAGCAGAGGTGGATGGACAGTGAGGTAAAGACTGCCCAGGGTGTTTTATCAGAACCAACTGCCACTGAAAATAACAAAGTGCCTACTTTGATGCTCAGACGCTATTCTGAGCTGGTTCCTCTGAAGACACTTTTCTCCAACGGAGCAGTTACTGAAGTGGCTCCCCTCCCAACTTCCTGATCACTGTTCACTGCATCACTAATTTCTTAGGGCCCCACATTCGAAACTTACAAGTTGGCACTCCAAACTCATCCCCAAACGTGCTCCTTCGGGGAGTTTTTGGCAAATACAGACAGCTCCATCTCGTTGCATCGGACACAAATAAGCCAGTTCCATTGCAGTTCAACTCTGATTTGCCACACCGGGCCATTCCCTGAGCCATCTCTGGTCTGAATCCTTTGTACCCCAGTCTTTCCACCTGCTCTCTTTTATAAGACTGCCAGGTGAATTTTGGCAACATGCGCTTTCCTCCTATTATGCCCCATCTCCCAGGTCTGCTTCCCCAGTGCCCAGTGATAAAATTTAACTTAGTCGTGAGTGTTCTCACCCTATCAACCTGGCTCTGGTGGTGTGTTCGACGAGAGGTGCCCGAGCTGGCATCAAGTGGATTGGGTAAGAACCTATCTTCAGTAAGCTTCACCACACTGATTCACTCTGAGAATGTGAGCAAAGTAGGAAATCTCTCTGCACCACAGTTTCCTCATTTGTGGAATGAGGATACTAGTCCCCGTTTAGTGATGAAGGATCAAGTGGGTTAACACATACAAAGTCACCAGAGCGGGTTCTGGGAAGAAGCGTAATTAATGCTTATGGAGCGCTTCCCACATGCCAGGCTCTGTTCTGACTGCTGTGCATGATTTTATGCAGGTATTATGTTATCCTCACTTTGCAGAAGAGGAAATTGAGGCAAGAGAAAGTGAAGTCACTAAAACCACATAATGAATCAGTAGGAGAGCCAGCGCTTGAATTCAAGCAGTCTGACTCCAAAGGCCAAATATGGAATTCCTCGTTTTACTGCCTCTCCTGAGGCAACCTGTCCTTCCCTCCTGCTTCCACTGGCTAACACTGCCCACACATCCACCCTAGTCCTCCCCTCTGTCCAAGCTTTGTCCCACATTCCTGTTGCCCCGGAGGGACACCATGTTGCACTCTCTCTCCAGTCTCACCTGGCGTCTTCAAAGAAGTGACTCTATTTTCTCTACAATCAAGTATACCACCCTCTCCTCTTTGTATCTTGCCCCCACTTATGCATCAGCTTGTAACTGCTATCCAGTTCTGTCATCTATTTCCAGAAACTCCATCAGAAAAAATGGACCACACCCCCAAATTCCAGCATGTCACCCCAAGAAACATGTTATTTCCACTAACACCTAGCTGCTGTTACCAAGCCACATCTCCCGACTTCCATTCATTTATCCAGCAAACATTTACCACACATCAGCCATGTCTGTTTCAGTACATGAACATTACATGGGCCCTGTCCTCTCGGATCTCACAGGCAAATGAGATCAATGTTTATATAGACAACTTTAACAAGTTGTGGTAAGTTTGCAACACATGCTGTTAATGGGTCCTTGCTCATGCATCCTCTATGTCCAACACTCAGGCTACCACGCTGCCCCTTCCTTTTCATCTCCACCGCCACCCTGTGGTTCACTGCTCCCTACCTTATTCCTCAACTACTGCAACCCCCTCCCAACTTACCTCCCTTATTCCTCAGAACCAGCCCACCCACCTCCTGCTGCCAAATAACCTATGTAGTCACGCTCATATTTAAGGAGTATACACATTGATAAACCGAGCGCAAGGCCCTGATCCTGGACAAGCAATGCTGCCTAGGAACTTCCCTGACTTTCTATCCTGGCTTTGCCCGGTTCCCTTCCGCATACATGCACTTTGCCTCACATACCACACCTAAGAGAGACTTCCTGCAGTTCTCCAAAAATCATTCACCTTCCTTTTTCCTTTTGTGCCCTTTGCCGACCATCTCAATCTGTGAGCTTATCTTTCTCTCTGAAATTCAGATGCTGCTACTAGATTCAGGAGAAGTCACCTCCTCCATGAAGCCTCCTCTGCTTCTCCCATAAGGTGTGATGGTTCCTGATTTGCTAAAGTCATGCATTTGGGTCTCCTTTATGGCACTTTACTTGTGCCATGCACTAGAGTCACTGACACATTTTTCCTTATGGCCTCTTATCTTCAGAACAATGCTTTGTCCTTACGATCTTTGTCCATACAGCACCCAGCAGATTGTCTCAAACATAACAGGTGCTGAATGAATAATGAATATGCTCTTTAGTGTTTTTATGTGATATTGTGATAGAAGCATCTCATAAGGACAAAGGAAAAAACCTGTTTTTTTTCTTTTTTATTGTTATCATCTAATCATTTATACAACAAATCTTTTTTTTAATTTTTGAATGTTTATTAATTTTGAGAGAGACAGAGCATGAGCGGGGAAGAAGCAAGGAGAGAGGAAGACCCCGAATCTGAAGAAGACTCCAGGCTCTGAGCTGTCAGCACAGAGCTCCACACGAGGCTCGAATTCACAAACCGTGACATCATGACCTGAGCCAAAGTTGCATGCTTAACTGACTGAGCCACCCAGGTGCCCCTATCCAACAAATCTTTCACCCCTAGGCAATATGCCAGGTATAAGGAGTACAAAAAACAAACAACAAACAAACCCTGACACAAAGGCCTGCACTCAATAAACATACATTCTCTTTCAGGGCCATTGGCACCAATTACACATAAAACAATAAGATACATACAAAATAATATGAGCTCCCAAGTTATGGCAACTCTGCCACCAACTAGGTGGGTGACCTTAGGCAAGTCAGACTCAGTGAAGGAAGAGTTGGTAGGTGTTAAATGTAAACTCATAGGCTGTCCATTAATTGAGGATTTTAACTGTTGTATGGCATGCTTTGCTAAGAAGGGATGGTACTTCCTAGTAAGTGCCAGTATATTTGCAAAAATTATTATGCTAATTAATTCTATGGAAATCGAGTAGGCAGCAAGTAAGGAAAGGTAAAAACCAGCAGCTGTAACTGATAATGAGTGAGAAAAATAAATTATAAATGCTTCACCAGCACAACCACAGAAGTGAACCAGTGACATTCAAGGCCATGAAGTTTAAGGTGGTACCTGTGGCTGGGCTCCTCCACCAGCAGACATATGAAGGCTACTGTGAGATGCCCCTCCTCCTCCAAAACCCCCAAAATGGATATTCAATTACCTTCCAACGGTGCATGATTTCAACTATGTAAAAATTAATAACCAGAATGAAAATATATTTTGTCACCTTAAAGAGAGTCAATGGCTGCCAGATAAGCAGAACTTATCTTCTGGTACAATTGAAAACACATCTTTTTACAAAATGACTCAACACAGAACGGTTATCACTCACATTATCATAGGAAAGTGAGGCCACAGTGGCAAACGCAGGCAGTGGATAAAACATGGAGGTCATTTAAGAGACTCCTCTAGGCCCAATTCTGTGCTCATTAGACCTGGTTACTGATGATTTGCTATAAGGTCTATCAATAGAATTGGATGAACCAGCTGATGAGCATTTTGGTTTCTGGGACAGTTGTCTTTGTCACCAGAAATATGTTATTCTCCTTGACCACATGAGTCTCATTAGCTAATTAATGTGACTTCTCACCTAAGAAGCAGATGTACTCTCAGTAAACTCAAACCAAATCAAGTTTCTGAACCTGGTCTAAACCTTAGACTTGGAAAATGCTGCTGCAAAGACACCTTGCTAAGGCTCCAGAAACACAACCGGATGCCCTTGTGTTAGAGGTCTACTTCCCCCTCACACATAACATGTACCCTATCTGTAAACTCTTCTAGCTGTTAAACTAGGTATGGACCAGGTTTCCTTTTCCTTATGCATCATGGAGCTTAGTTTGGAGCAACCCTCTGGTAAGCTGGAGAGGTGCTCTCCCCAGGGCTCCCATATTCTACCACCAGTATTTCCCACATGGAATTGGAAACGTGTGTGCAAGTCAGCCTCCCTCTGTGACATGGGCAAGGACTTCTTTTTGCTCATCTCTGTATCCCCACACTTGGTGCTTGGCACGTTCAAAGTATTCCGTCAATGGTTGAGAATCAAGCCATCACTCAGTATCATCAAGAACTTACTGAGGATTTATACGTTCAAAATTCTGAGCTACAAATGGTATGGCTCCTATCCCCAAGCAAAATCAATGAAAAACTTAAACTTTGAACCATGATTTGGTCGTAGGTATGGGCCTTTATCAAAGAAAAACAACTCAGCAACCCAGAAGTAATTTCTACACAACATATTCTCTTTCTCCCTTTCTCAAACACTGTTGAAGGGACTCTTGCTTGGTGCACAGCAGCGATTCACGAAGACCCCTTCTTTTCACAGTCTTACTTCACCTCACACAAGCTCTTTCGTGCCCCTTTCTTCTTCTGATGCTCCCCACAAAACACCTGTTCTAGATCTTGTCCTCAGAGCTCACTCCTTCTATCCCTCCATCCTTCCCCTTAATTCTGCATCACAACGGCCCAAGAGAACTGGTTTGATAGTATCAACCTTGTTTGAAATGTAGACAAGAAAAAGAAAATGAGTAAGCAAAACCATAAGCATTCTTCATAGACAGTGAAAGAACACCTTGAAATTATCATACATTAAAAATGTTGGCCTGTTTAAATACAGATACAACCTACAGGTGCCAAAATGAACAAGAAATGGTCCAAAGAAAAGAGTTTACATTTTTTAAGCACCCACAGTGTTAAGAGACTTGTGAAACTTAATCACAAAGTATTTATTGAGTACCTACTCTAAGAACTGCTTTGGAAAAGGATGTGGTGTTGGGGTACCCAAGACTATCCCTACATTCAGACATGTACCACATGAACTCACAGAACTCAGCTTATTGTTATTACAGCTAAGGTTTTGTACAGCAGTATACTAAGGATACACAGCCTATCATAGGGAGAACAGACTTAGGGCAAGCCTGGAGGACTCCATATACAGACTTCCTTATGCTCTCTCCTTCCCATGAGAAGTCACAGATACAATGCATCCTCCAGCAACAGAAATGCAGCAACACGTGTACAATGATTCAGCCTAGGGAAGCTCCTTTAGAGACTTAGTGCCTGGGGTTTTTACTGAGGACTGGTCATGTAGGCACTCTCTGCCTAGCACATTATAATTTTTTTTTAACATCTATTTTTGAGAGAGACAGAAAGAGAGAGACAGGGGAGGGGCAGAGAGAGAGAGACACACAGAGTCCAAAGCAGGCTCCAGGCTCTGAGCTGTCAGCACAGAGAGCGACACGGGGTTCAAACTCACGAACCAGGAGATCATGACCTGAGCCAAAGCTGGATGCTTAACCGAATGAGCCACTCAGGCACCCCTAGCACATTAAAAATTCCAGACTCCCAGAGGGAAGCAGTGTTCAAGCATAAATTGTATTTTTGCACACAACTCCAGGCACAATGAGCCATAGCTGTGAACCAGCACAGTGAACCAGCACTCAGAAAAGCAGGTCCCTAGATACGAGCCAAGAGCCAACCTTGCCATCAGCCCTTTTTAAGGGTAGCAGTCTGAGGTCTCCTATGTTCACTCTTTTCTGCAGAGATACAAACACCAATTCGTGCCCTTGAGGCAAATAACATTTAGAGAACTAAGATGTATACCTTAAACAGGCAGAGCCCCACAGTAGATGTAGCATGCTAACACAAAAGCAACATTTCCCAAAATGTACTGGAGACCACCTTTATCACAATCACCAGGGTGTTGGTCAGCCTACTGGCTAGAGCTCAAAGCACCCAAAGCAGCTGAAGGATGGAACATGAATCAGATCCAGGAGTTCTGGTGAGACTATAGAAAACCCTGGATACCACCATGAGAAATTTGAATTTGATTTCACAGCCATGGGACACCAGTGATTATTTATTTTTTCTTCACCAACTAATTATAACATCAAAGCAACACTGTTTGAAGACGCATTATGTAGAAGAGAGTAAAAGGGGAGGAGACCGTAGGCAAAGAAACCAGAACTTCAAAGGAAAGAAAATGATCATAACTGATACCAGGGGCCATGTGCTAGGAGTTAAGACACTGGCCAGGTGCATCCATTCTTGTGTTGGCCTTCTATGGTAGGTACTACTATCCCCATTTCACACATAAGCTTGCCTGATGGCACACAGTGGATTTGAACCTGGATAGTGTGATTGCAGCACTCAGGTGCTTACTCAGTATCCAACAGAAGACATGCGCCAACACAACGTCAGGATAACAGCAAAGTGGTGAGCCAGTGCCCATAGCGAGGAAGTGATCATGCAAACTTCTATTATCTCATCCTTTCATCCCTTTGGATGCCTTCTTCTTAGATGATAGAGAGAAAGACATCTTCCAAAATTGGTAGAAGACAGAAAGAGAAAGGTAAAACCAGAAGTGGTCACATTTTTCTGAATGGGAGGTGAAAAATCAGTAGGAGTCACAGCTGCTTCTTGACCCAGGTAGACAGTAAGAAACCAAGTGTTGGGGCTCCTAGGTGGCTCAGTCTGTTCAGCCTCCAACTTCAGCTCAAGTCATGGTCTCTCCGTTCATACGTTCAAGGCCCACATTAGGCTCACTGCTAACAGCACAGAGCCTGCTTCAGATCCTGTGTACCCCCATCTCTCTCTGCCCCTCCCCTGCTTGCACTCTCTTTCTCAAAAATAAATAAAACAAAAAAGAAACCAAATGTCATGTTGCATCTTGATTTAAAGAAAGGAGTGGAGACTGTGGCATTTTTTTATCTTTAATATCTCAGAGATTTACACTATACAAATGCTCCTTCCTGTTTATTTCCTTCTGACATAATTCAACCCAAACATCACTTAATAACTGGACAATGCTAAAGACTTTGATTTTTAACACATCTAAAATTAACACTCCAGAATCATCACCAGCCTCATCAAGATTCATTTGTTGATCACTTGACTGCATAAAACGTTTTGCAGCTGCTAAAACAAGACACCGACCCCAACGACTTCAGAGGACACAACAAGGTAATTTGCTTCATCGATAAATCTCTCTCTTGGTTCTTCATGAAACCCAGAATTAAGCAACAAGACATGACAAGCCACTGTTTATGGGGAATTAATCTGCTGCCTCAATTGACATTAAGCAGGAGGCCAAAGGCCATTAAAACAAGTTGAAATTAAAGCACCAAAATAACTCAGTCTTAAGACACCAAACTTGTCATGTTGGAAATGACTCTAAAATCTCTATTAGCTATTAACACAACTTCTAAGCGAGCTGTCCACAACTTCCGCATTCTGATTCCCTATTAGCCCATTTCAACACTCGGAAGTATGGCTAAGAAATGACAAAGAGAAACAACTTGAACAAAACCCCCAACAGCTTTGACATCACCCCACAGGCCTGTGACATGTATTGTGCTATTGGGGAAAATTCTCTTCCCCTAAGGAGTCGTGGCTGCAAGAAGCTACACGCTTCTTTACTGTTAAAACATGGCAACAGGGTACAAAAGAAGATACAACCTGCCCTCCAGGAGTCTCACAAGGAAGATGGGGCAGATACAGCTTAAAAAACAATTCAAACAGGCACAGGTAAATATGCATCAACAGCAGTAAAAGCATGGGCCATGGAAATCCAACGGCCTCAAGATGAAGCCTGGCTCCACAAGTCACTGTCTTAATCAAGTTTAATAACCCTCCCTGTGCCTCAGCCTCCCCTTCTGAAAAACTAGCTGAATAATAATAATACCCACCTCACGGATTCTTGTGAATCATGAATAAGAAAACATAGAATGCTCAGCACTTAAAAGGATATCAACAAATGTTAGCTGCTCTTATCACAGAATAGTTGTTTTTGTTTTTACTATTACTACTCCTCCTCCCACCATGGCTACTCCCATCCATGTTTTGCCCCATACCTTAAAGATAAGGAGGCTTCCAGGCTGCAGGAAGTGGTCCAGTTCTGAAGCAATCACTCATCTCAGGCAGGGAAGCTAGGAAGCTCATGGTTTGTGAGAAATGTCAAAGAAGGCTATTTCAGATGGAGGAGATGGCTGTAAAGAGGAGTAAGCATAGCCTGCATAAAAAGGATAAGTCTGCTTTAAATGGCTTCTTGAGCTGAGGAAAGGCACATGTTCACAGGTCATATGATTTTCCAAGCTGGAAAGTAACTTAGAAATCCTTAAGTCACTCAAAAAAAAAAAAAAAAAAAAAAAAAAAGAAGAAGAAGAAGAAAGAAAGAAAAAAAGAAAAGGAAAAAAAGCAGCTCTTGGAAAGCCACAAAGATCTTATGCCCTCCTCTAGTGCTATTCGAAATTTTGGAATAAATTCAGTACAAAGAGGGGGGGAAAAAACGATGGATCCAAGGGTACCTTTGAGGGGAAAAAAAATTGTTTCTATTTTGAAAGAACCATATTCCTTGGCTGGATCATGTGGCAACAATGTTAACACTGAATGGGCTCGTTCACCACTAGCTTTCCTTCCTCATTTATGGGGAAAAAACCCCCCAGTGCCGGCTACTCTCATTGGCAAGCTCTTTTGCTGCTTTTTATTCAAATGCCCTAAGACACCTCCACACTGCCTCTGACACACCCCAAGACAAAAAGACCCTGAGGGTCAAGTGACTGGCTCTTAGCCACACAGATAGTTGATGATGGAGAGAAACAGGCATCCTGCTAACAGAGAGGAAGGTTCAGAGGAAGAGAGGAAACAGAAATGACAGTAAGGGCTTAGAATAACTTGCTGTGGGAAATCAAACGGCGTGAGCAACTACGTAGATCTGAGCAAAAGCCAGACTGAAGCAAAATGATTTTTAAGGAAAAGCATTTTTGCTGCTGTATGAAGTACACAATAAATTAACCCTGTCCGATTCCTTAGCTTGGCACCATTTGCTATCAGAACACAAAGTGAGATAGCAACACAGTATATTTAAAGGTAAAAACCAGGTGTAATACTTCTCATTTGAGAAAGTTTCCTTTTATAATTGGTGCCTAACCCATTCCAGGAAAAAGTTGAAATGAGGGTTTTTGTTTTTTGTTTTTCCATACCTAGTTATAACAAACTTTGGCTCAGCGCATGATCTCACAGTTCGTGAGTTCGAGCCCCACATCATGCTCTGTGTTGACAGCTCAGAGCCTGGAGCCTGCTTCAGATTCTGTGTCTTCCTCTCTCTGTGCGCCTCTTCCCCTCTCATGTGTGCATACGTGCTCTCTCACTCTCTCTCAAAAATAAAAAAACATTAAAAAAAAAGTTACAAACTGAGTGCACAGGAGCTTGGACTTTTTTGGGTGTTCCCCAAGTCCAAAGTCGATTGAGTTCTGCTTCCCTTAGAAACGTCCTCTTGTTCCGGCAGCTTGAAAACATTTAGAATGCTCCTCACCTTATATTTTCGTTTTAAGCAACTGGTGGCAGGGCATTTTCCAGGCAGAGTCCTCATTTTGGAGACCTTCCTTCCCAGTACAACTGTGTGCGTACTGACCTAGACCTGTGCTTGTGACAGATTCTTAGCAAATGTTTGATGGTGACCCTGGCTTTCCAGGGTCAGCTGCTACCCTTAGCTATGTTTCATAGCCTTTTCTCAAAAGGGACAGGGTGAGAAAGGGACTTCAAGACCAGAATTTATTCTGCTTAGCCACTTCCCCTACTACTTATCAAAGGCTTGGCTGATGGGAATGTAGGGCAAGATGCACACACCCATTTTTCAGTTACCATCTAAAATCAAAGTTAAACACACTTGTAGCATTCTTCCTGCTGACCAATAAATCGTAGTGTTTTCTCGAAAGACAACTTTTTTCCTGGAGACTGGCCAACAGAAAGATGTGGGCAGCTCCATAGTTTCTATACAGGAGGAGACAGGGAACAAATCTATCAAGAGGAACATAGGGGACTTTGCTTAAAGCTGTGTTTGCAAACATGCTTCTGTTACACTCACTGCAGGTTTATAGGGCCACTACTTGGGTTTTATCAGGACAGCAGTACCAGATTCAGTTGAGTGGAGTTCACGGAGATAATGGTAAAGCCCCCACAAACAAGGTACCCTCTGGCCTCCAACTGGAGAATGAAGGAAGAGATGAAAGGCTGGAGCGGGACAAACTTGGAAAATGATGAAAATCTAATGTCAGTGTGATTTTAGTACTCCAGTATGACTCTGTGTTTGGGGCTGGGAGGCTTCCAGACACAGGCAGTTAAATAGTTCAAAGGCCTTGTTGGAGGGATGCAAGCACATCATTCTCTACCCATCCTCAGTATTTTTTACCTTATTCATATTCTATGTAGGTTTGGGGAGAAATATAATAACATCTGTGAAGAGATACCACCACAAATGGTACAGAATTCAAAAGTTACACTAGAAAATATGATGAAATGTAACACCCTTCCCACCTCTATCTCCCAGCCACTCAACAACTGTTACAGTTTCTTGAATATACTTCCAAAGCTGTTCTATGCGCATACAAGTACATAGGTACGTGTATTTTTATGAACATTTATAGAAGACACATGGAGGAGTAATTTTCAAAATTTTTTTTGGTGATCCACAAAAAGCAAAGAACCTTCTCTTCCATTCCATTGACGTTATTATGTATGCCCAGTACCAGGGTGCTGTCATCATTTTAGCTTGGTACTCTATGTTCCTCAGAGCATTTGTGTCCTCTCATTGTTTGGATTCAATAATTTCCCTGTGTATTCTTCCCCTTTTATTTATCCATATAAACTTCGCAGCTTGTCTAGACATGTGGTCCTATCCTGCATTATATCCTGATACCAATTGTTTTTGTTTGTATGGGTAAGGACTACTGACTTTTTTTTTTTTAATCAAGCTACAGTACGCAATTCTCTTATTATTGCTGGCAGTGATCCTTCAGTTATTTTTGTTTCCTAGGTACAATCGTATTATTTCCAAATATGATTATTTTACCTCCTCCTCTCCAACTTATACATATTTCTCTTCTCTAAAATGTTGGCTAGTACCTCAAGACTGGCATTCAACAATGTGAGGACTGTGACATCCTTGCCCTGATTTAATGTGAATACTTCTATTGTTCGTACATTAAGCATGAGCTGACTTTTGCAATAAGATAAATGTTATATTAAGGCAGCATGAATTTAGTTATACCTTATGAGGTGTTTTTCCATAATCGATAATGGACTCTCATAAAATTTTCAGCAACCATGGGTGGGAGCACATGGCTTGCTGTTTTAATACACTACTACAGTGAATTACATTAGTAGGTTTCCTAACACTAAGCTAACCTGCCTTTGCTCAAATAAACCTCACTTAGTCATATTTTACTCTTTTTTTATTGTCATTCTGGATCCTGTTAATATTTCACTCAACACCTTTGCACTGATACTCACAAGGGACATTGGTTTTTGGTTTTCTTTCTTTTCATTGCTGTTCCATAGCAGATTTTTGTGCTTATATATCCTTTACTCTGTAACCAGAAACCAGTGGCTTGGCTTTATCTAGAAAAGTGTGAAATCAATTGAGTAATCAATTAAGGTTTGAAGAGTTGATCTGGGAAAACATTTGCACCTCATAGTTGGGGAGAGAGGCAGCCTCCACACAACTTTTCTTTTTTCTAGTATAATTCATATCTTTAGGTTTTCAGATTTTCTGGGGTCAGCCTTGGAATGTTATCTTTTCTATACATTAAATGTTTTATCCAAGTTTTTAAAAATGTATTTGAACATGATTGACCAAATAAGTCTCCTATAATCTCCTTTAACTTTTTGACATTATTTCTCTATTGTTTACTTATTTCATCCATTCCTGCTTTTTTCCCTTGCAAAAATAAATGAGTGCTGCAACATTATTCACAGTAGCCAAAAGGTGGAAGCAATCCACCTGAAAATAATTCAGACATAGAAAAGGAGGAATTACATATGCTAAATGGATGAACCTTAAGGGCATTGTGCTAAATGAAATGAGCCAGACATTACAATTGAGACAAAAAGACATTGGAATTTACCATAATGTGGGGGGATGGAGAATGGGGAACTATTGCTTAACAGGCACAGAGTTTCTGTTTAGGGGGATTAAAAACATTTGAACATAAGTAATGACGATGGTTGTACAACATTGTTAGTATAATCAATGCCACTAAACTGTATGCTCTAAAATGGCAAATTCTCGTTAAATATATTACAAAAACACTAATTCCAAAGGATATATGCACCCCTACTTACTGTATTTACAATAGTCAAATTATGGAAGCAATCCAAATGTCCATCAGTTGATAAATGGATAAAGAAGATGTCGTTTATTTGTATAATAGAGTATTATTTAGCCATTAAAAACAATGAAATCTTGCTATTTGCAACAACATGATCATGGACCTTATGATTTCACTCACATATGCAATTTAAGAAACCGAAAGGGAAGAACAGATCAGAAAAAAAAAACAGACTCATAGAACAGTTACCAGAGGTCAAGTGGATGGAGGGGGACTGGTGAAACAGATGCAGATTAAAAGTACACTCATTTTTTTAAGTAACTTATTGAGAGAGAGAGAAGTCACACGGGAGCACGTGGGGGGGGGGGGCAGAGAGAGAAAGAGACACTCAGGCAGCCTCCATGCTATAAGCATGGAGCCAGATGCAAGGCTGAATCTGACAAACCATGAGATCATGACCTGAACCAAAATCAAGAGTTGGACACTTGACTGAGTCATCTAGGCATCACAGAAGTATACTCATCTTGATGAGCACAGACATGGAATTACTGAATCTCTATATTGTACACTTGAAACTAATATAACACTGTATGGTATCTATACTGTAATTAAAATTTTTTAATTTTTAAAATTTTCAAATAAAATCGAGTGTAGCCAACAATTTTAATATTTTTTCCAGACCCAACTAATAGACTTAGTTTCACCATTTTAAAAATTTCTACAATTCATTTGCTTTTGCTTTTATCTTTATTAGTGTCTTACTCTGTTTTCTCTAATTCACATTATTTCATAAATTCTGCTTTTGGGTATTTAAAATTCACTAAATTCTTAATTTTAAGTATTTAATGCTATGAATTTTCCTCTGCAATTTGGCATTGCTTTACCAAGATCTCAGTCTCCAATATGGTGTTTTAATTTCTGTTAATACAGAGTTAATTTTTCTGACTGCTCAATCAAAGGACAGTATAACTTTTTCTGAGTATATAGCTTAATGTGTATCCATTAGAGCTATCCTACTCAGGTCATTCAGAGTCCATATTCTTTCTTTCTTTTAGCTTTATAACTATTGGCCGTAGTTAATAGGTAAGATTTAAGTTTTCTGTTATTTGAACATTTCTTTCTATTCCTATATTTTCTGTAACTTTGGCACTGGTTTTCACGACAAATTTTTTTAACACATTAAGTTATATCACGAGTTACATCTTTTACTATAATCAAATGTCCTTTGTATCTAATTTAATGCTTTTTATTTAGAACACAACCATATAGTTATGATTGTTGCTTTCTCTCTCCCTCGCTCTCTTGGCATTTTCTTTGTTGTCTGTTTTGTTGGCTTGGGCCGCCCTAAAAAAAATACCATAGACTGGGTGACTCTAAAAACAAAAATTTACTTTCTCACAGTTTTGGAGGCTAGAAAGTCCAAAATGGGGGTGCCAGCATAGTCACATTCTGGTAAAACCTTCCTGGCTTGGAGACTGCCACTTTCTGCATCTTCCCATGGCAAAGACTACATTCTAGTGTCTCTGTTTTTGCCAGAGCATCAGCTCTATCAGATCAGGGCCCCACCCTTTCAACCTCATATAACCTCAACCACTCTTTAAAAACTATCTCCAATATATAATCTCATAGAGGGGTTAGGACTTCAACATATAAACTGGGGGGTGGGGCAGGTTGGGACATGACTCATGCTAAAGCAATCTCTGCCCAACTCTCTACACCTTCAGCCTTTCTGGGTTTCACTGTTCTACACACGTCTCCTATACTGCATAGAACTGAACTCCACATTCTTTGTAAATACGAGTCTCTTAACAGGTGAGTGGGACAATTTACATTTATTGTTAAGGTTATATGTTTGGTCAAATTTGGGGACTCATTTTGTTGTTTTCTAAGCCTTTGCTTTGGGACATGATGGGAAAATCTTACAGGTACACATGGCAGAGTAAGACATGATCATAGTCGAAAGTGAAGACAATCTAATCAGAAAGCTTTAATATTTGTTAGCTAACGTTGAGGCTCAAGTCATGAGTGGGACATGCAGGAAGGCTGAAAGGGATGGTAATTAGTATTCCTCTCCTTGTTTATCCTCTCCTACTGAAGAATCCATACCAACCTCCTCATAACCCTACTCAAAAGCAACCATGTCCGCACAGGCTTCAGAAAACTCCCCTTCCTCCATGCCATCACCCACCTACTAGTGAACAAAGGGACACTTGGCATTCACCAGGTCATACTTGTGGTCCAGGTGAGCCCAGGCCTCAGCAATAGCTGTGGTGTTGCTCAGCATACACATAGCTCACTGTACTTGGGCCACATCTCCACCAGGTACCACAGTGGGGAGGCAGGTAATTAGCACCAAGTTTGAAGCCAGTGGAGCAGCAGTCCACAGACTTGATGCTGCACAGGTCTTGATGGGGGCATGGCAACAATGCACCTTTAGGAACATGATGCCACAGCATGACAGGCAGCAACCCATGTATTTACCATAGTGGAGGTCACATTTCACCCCCTGGTTGGCTGGCTCAAAGCATGCATTGGTGACCTGTTCTATAGAAAGGTGTTCATGGTAGGCTTTATCAGCAGAGATTACAGGGCATATGCAGCCAGAGCAAAGTGGATGCAGGGTTAGGGCACCAGGTTGGTCTGAAATTTTGTCAGATCAACATTCAGGGCTTCATCAAATCAGGGAGAAGCAGTGATTTAGGAATTCAATAGCAAGGTTTCTAGAACAGACACCACAGATGGACTCATTGCCATGAAGGCAAAATCAGACTGCTCAATGGTGGGATGGGTAGTGAAGATGGAGTTGTAGAGCACAACTACATCTGTGGACATCTGGGGGGCTGGGTAAATGGAGAACTCCAGCTTGGACTTCTTCCCATATCAACAGAGAGAGGGAGGTGGACCCAGAACCAGCTCCCCCTTCAAAGATGTAGAAACCAAGAAACTCTGAAGACATGTGCACTCGTCAGCCAGTTTCCAAAATCGGCCCAAGACAAGGTCAATGATCTCCTTTCCAGCAATGTAGTGCCCTAGGGAGTAGTTATTGGCAGCCTGTGAGGACGTGCTCAGGGTGAAAGAGCTAATGGTAGGTGCCAGTGCAAAATTCATCAATGATGGTGGGTTCTGGATTTACAAACACTGTCCTGGACACATGTTTGCCAGCACCCATCTCACTGAAGAAGATGCAAGAGCCATCCCCTCCCCCAGTGGTCTTCTCACTTGGCATCTGACCATCAGGCTGGATGCCATGTTCCAAGTAATATGGCTCCCAGCAGGCACTGCCAATCTGACCACCAGCCTGGCCAACAGGAATGAAGATGCCCTCATACATGGTGGCTACAGCTTAGCAGGCACCAGCTACAGAAGCAGACACTGGGTCCTGGTTACTGTTGCCAACAAACTAAGAGTCAAGGTAAGTCGCACACTCGGGTACTCATATTTTATGTTCTTATTCCCTTCTCTTGCTTTTGATATTCCACTGTGTAATCTGTTTTGCTATAATGCCACCTTGATTTTTCCTCCTTTTAATAGGTTTTTTTGTTTGTTTGTTTCTTTGGTTTTTGGTTTGTTTGGTTGTTTTTGTTTTGTTTTGTTTTGTTTTTGCCTAAATGAAAGACTTTGTCTTCAAGGGCCAGTAAATGTTCGTGGATACATGTCAATGCTAATCATTCTGTATCAATTTTCTCTGGGCCACAGTGCAGCCTTTTCATTTGGAGATTCAAGTCTTATTTAATTTTCCAAAGCATTTTACTGAGTATCATCTCCAGGCTTCTTCTTAAAGGATACCAATAATGCATACGCTGCCATTCTTTTGCCTTCCAGATCTTTCGGATTCTCTTTCATCCATTCTATGTTTGTTCATTTCTAGTCTATTTTTGCTTGCTTTTCTTAATCCTGTTCCCCTCTTCATCACGGATGTCAGCAGTGCCTGTTCTTCTTTGCATTTATTCCAAGGTGCTTGCATTTCAATGGCGGCTCTATTTTTCTCTTCTGCTTCCTTCCTGAGCTCTAGAAGTTCTTGTTTCATCTCCATCTGTGATGTCCCTATTATTTTCCCCAAGCTCTCACTTGCTCTGCTTACACCTGTTTTGTTAACTTGCCTTAATTCATAGCCATTTACTTACTCATCATTTTCAACACCTTGGTGGCCACTTATTATTGTGAAGAACCCTTTCTGCCATACATACATCTGTCCCTCCCCCATGCCTTTTGTCTTACACCATCTTTACATGGAACCTGTTCTGGTTGCCTTTGTGCACTCATCTGTCAATTACATACAGTCTTCTGGGACTTTGGAACTAGTTCATGTTGGGAAGGGGCAGGGCAGTACTTCCAGGCTAGCAGAAATTCTCCCTGGTTCAGGGAGAAACGCATCATGACAAGGTTGTATATGCAATTAACTTTAGCTTTTCCCTCTCTCCAGCCAACAAACACAGGCAGCTACAGCGCAAGGCATAACTTGGCTTCTCTTCCACCCACCTCACCAGGAGACAGACAAAAATGGCATTTCCACAGTTTTTTTTTTTTTTAATTCAACTCTGCCTTTCCCATTTCTCTGTGTGATGAAGTAAGGTCTAGGGATCTAGGTTCCCTACCACCACAAGTAGATGCCATTCCTATGATTCCAAAGAAGAAGAAATTGGTTTTGCCCCCTCAGAACGCCATCTGTGTAAGAAAATGTTTTCCTTCCAACTGTGTCTGAAATCTACACCTACAAACTCCCCTTCCGGGAGCCTTCCTGGACCTGTACTTGATCTTTACTGCATTGGCAGCTCTCCACATGTATTATCTTTTGCAGGTTAGTCTTTAGTTTTATCTTATTTCTGCCCTCCATTTTTCTTTCTGGAAAATTCTAAGAAGTATAGAAAAATACCTTTAGTATGTCCTGTTAAATCAAAGCCCCAGTATTTATAAAAGGTATAGATTAAAGTGAACACAAAGATTAACTTTAGGGGGAAAATGTGCTGGCAGGTAGACACGTATCCTGAGAACTGATCGTGGAAGGGAGGGAACAATTACTTTACCAGTGCCTCAGCTGAGGATAAAAGAACCCATGTTTGGACTATGTATATGCTAGTCCCTCCCTGTAAACTCATTTCCCCCCAGCACCAGTGTTTTGTCTTATACCACCCCTTAGAAACTTTGGTACTCAAAAGGTGGTCCGTGGACCAGCAACATCAGCCTCAGATGGGAGCTTGTTAGAGATGCACAATCTTAGGCCCTAACTCCAGCTCAAAATAGGAATCTGCATTATAACAAGATTCCCAGGTGACTCACATACACAGTAAGTTTGGATAGCAGCATCTGGTCTCAGCTCTAGTATCCCTTCCCTCCGCTGACCCAGTCATCTGAGGCTCCTTTGTTGCACACTCCAAAGACATTTCTTCTGAGCTCTCACTCTGTAATTATCCATTTACTAGAATATGTTTAGAAAAACATATTCATCTGTATGGCCCCCACTAAGGTAGTGCCAAGCTCCCTAACTATCCCACAACCAATAAATAAATATTTGCTGAATGAGTAAGTTCACGTCTACCATATTCTATTAATGTCTCAAACCATCTTCAGTGCCCATTGGCCCTTGCTCATTCTCCCTTCAGTTGCCTCCATGCATCAACTCATCCATGTCTATATCCACCTGCTAGAACTGAGCAAGGAAACAAAGGAATGAATGGTATCTCAGAAAATCCAAGAAATCTCATCATTCAGTGCCATTTTCCAACATCTTACGTACTTGTAAACAGCACAAAGAGATCCTGTTACCTGAGTGTTATTTTGGAAAATCTAATCATTATTCCTGTGTGGGAAGGGAAGACATTTCCCTGGCACTGGAGCAGACACCCAGCGCCCACAGCCCCAGCTCAGAGAGAATGTGCTGCAGCAGGAAGGTCCCAGTGACAGAGGAGGGGCCAGACGGGGTGGGAGACACTGAGAGGAGCTTCCCCTGCTGCTGTGCTCACACTCAGCTCCAGTAGTACAATTGTTCCTGTCTACTGCCCTCACCAGGTGTAGGGGAAAGTGCCATTCTCAGCTGCAGGGGGCTGTTTTGATGAGCAAGGAATGAAAAGTGACAGCTTGAAACTAGTTTCCCTACGTGGATAATTAAACCTTTACTAAATATAGTAAGTTTAAAATGAATGTTCACAACACTGAAACAGAACATGCTAATTCTAAAAATACAGACTCCCTTGCTGTGGAAGTCCTCTCAGGAAAAGGGGACAGTGAAGTGCAACGATGATTTCATCCCTCCTGACCTCCACCCCCTACCCAGTGAGCCAATGTGTTCCAAGAGGAGGGTCACCACATGGCAGGGGGAGAAGCCAGAGCTGTTAGCAGACACTCCATGAAACTCTGAGGAAACTAATGGTAGAAAATCAAGGAAGGAGAAGTGATAAGGCAGAAGTGCTCTCTGTGGGATCCTGTCCGGCACCAAATCAAGCCAACAAGCTCTTGTTTTTTTAATCGATAAATGCAAATCTCGAGTTCGTATGGGAAAGAAATTTCATTAGCTTTGCATTGGAGTCCATGATGCATTTTGTTAGAAAGGACATTCCAGTAAGAAAAACTTTGAGGAAAGTAAACTTTCTAGGGAGGAACTTTCCTGAACGATTTAATCACAGATGACCTTGACTCTCTATGACCTCAAAAGCGATTACACCCAGATCTCAAAGAAAGCTGTTCTTTGATCATAAAATTCTCCTTTGCAATTTACGTGGTGTAATAACCTGTCAACAAAGCTTCAACGAGTTGTCCTCACTTGGTATTCTTGTCTTCCCAACCTGCTCTCTCTGGAGCCCACTGCGACCAGAGTCAAAGTGTGCATCATAGGCATAATGTCCCCATGTTGTTCCTTCCAGTGGTCAGCCCCTAGATGTGCCAGGAGCATGTGGCAGGGCTGGTCACCCCCTTCCTGAAAATCCTCACCTTTCACTCATCTGGTTCTCGATCCACCATTCCCTCTGATTCTCCTCTGACCTCAATAGGGACAACTTCACTGACACAGAAAGTTGTATTTTGTTGATATGTGACCTCATCTTCAGTGACCATCCTTTCTATTTTTGGAAGGCTTGAGTTTTCTTCACAGCAAAACCAAGTATGTGAATATGATACTTTGCTCTTCCAAAATGTAATGTGTCACTGAAAGTCACAGTGTCTCTTCAGAAGGCACCATCCTCAGGGGTCGCAGCACTGCTACATCCTCTGTGGTTCAACCTCAACCCTTCAACTTTCCAGTCTTCCCTCAGCACCAGTCCAGTGCAGTAGCTCAGGGGCACAGGTCTAGACAACAATAGCCAGTTAATTCTCTCCTGGAGAGAGGGGAACTCAGACATCCACATAAAACTCTGGCTACCCTCAGCCCAAAGGGTACAAAGCCGAAAATTTATTTCCTCCATAATTTCATGCCATGAAGTTATTTGTACTGCTTATCACATCTATACTTAAAGATGTGATAAATACAACTAAGAAAATATTCCAGAAGAGAAGACATCAAGAGTTTTGGTGTGTTTTTGTTTGTTTTTGTTTTTGAAGAATTGGGGGCAGGGAATGAGGATTTGGGGCCAGGAAAACTCTTTTTCAGGTGTATAAAGGGCTACTGTGCTCCTCCCACTCTGTAATTCTCAATATAACAATCTGCCATCCTTCTTTTCAAGGAAAAAGGCCATGTTCACAATAAGCTCACTTCACTTACTCCTGTTTTAGCATTTGTGACATTCCTGACCTGTCCTCCAACTTCACAGGCAATAATCAAACCAGATCAATTGCAAGAAATTACAACAATTTTACACATTCTGAAACTAGCTGCATGACATTTCAGTTTTTTTGTTTTCCAAATATATCAATCGATAAGTTAGACTTTAAAGGAAATCCTGGTTGTTTCAAGAAGTCTTTTACCTCTGTGTGAAAATTACTTCATCTGACAAATGCTCAGCCATCTTCTGTAAATGGTAACTCATTTGTAATCTACAAGTTTATAGAGCTAAAGAATTCTTTTAGCATAACTTACATAAAAGACATTCTTAACCTCTAAAATTTAATGGGTGTTTTATATTGTGTTTACTTTTTCCATGGGAGCCAAGAAAGAAATCTAGCATGTCTGACACTTTTAAGAGATGTGCTTGTTCTGTATTCTTAATCCAATTCAAAATGTTCAAAGTTCAAGAGAAAGTGCTTTAAAGGAAGTAATTTCAATGTATATTTATGCCACAATGACATTTGTAACATATGTATTATATAATGTATAATTTATAATTTCTAGAATTTACTTTGTAAAATTTTCAAATAGGCTCTATCAATATTTATGAAAGGGTGGAAGGAGTTGAGATATTATCTACTTTTTTTTTAAATACTCCCCTTTTACAAGCATATGGTCAGTTCTTTGTCCATTGTCTTAGCGAAGTGGTAAACTGAGGCAGAAAGCGGACAAGGCCTCTGAAATTTCCTAGCATTGATTTCTGAGTATGTGTGTGACAATAAACACTTAAGGCTAAGAAAAATGAACTGAGGTCTTTACAAAGTGTCTGAGACAAATTAAAAAGGAAAAGAAAAGAATTTCTCACCTCACCCTACCACCACTCCAGAAGAAAATAAAAAGACTTCTCTACAAAGGAGAGCAGAGCCTAGGGGCCAGGGTGTCCTAAGAAAAGGGTCCCCCAGAAAGACAGTGGCTGCAGCCAGCCTCCATGCAGGGATTCCGGATTCTCAGCCCTTCAGAAAAGTAAGAAACTGTACCGACACAGCCCTCCAAGTAGAGGATGACTGTAATAAGACAAGACACCACAGTAAAAATGCCATGCAGACAGGCACTGGCAGTGACTGGGCAGGCTTCTGCGAGGCCCAGGGACTCAGGACCAGGACCACATGTATAGACAGTCATTCCCCCCAACAAGTGCTTAGGACCGAGTCATCTTCAACATTATCCACATTTCGTAGAATCTGGGCTCCAAGTGTGAAATGAGAGAAAAGGTCGACCCAGCCCTGACTGCTATTGTCAGACACAAGCAGAATGGGGGGGTGAGAAAAAAAATTATGATGGATTATAGGGAGAACACCAGCATATGTGGACAGAAACTCATACCCACTATCAAGGAAATAGTTAATCTTCATAATTTGTTTTTCAACTAAGCAGACAGTGACCTTATTTATTTCATTGACCTTATCCACTTTTATTACATTATGAAACTGGTACACTGTGAGAAAACCTAAAATCTTCAAATGTTTATGTTTATGCAGTATTCTCACTACTTGAAGGTCAGGAGTCAAAGTTTATGATCCCGCAGATAAAAACATTAAGACATAAAAAGCAAACAAAGCAGGTGAGTGACAGAACTGAATGTAGTTCTGTTTTATTTTTGATATATTGTGTCGTCCTCAGAAAGTATTCCAACCACTGTATCATGAGACATCCTAATGGCCAATATAAGTATTGTTTAACTAACTGTCTGGCATCACTAAGTCTAGAGACATTTGCTTTCTCTTGTTGAACGTAGCTACAGGGGGAAACCCTGCTAAAAATCAAACATAAAATTTAAATGTAGGTTGTTGAATTTTCAACTTCAGCAGAAGTCATAGTCTTGCCCAGGTTCTTATGTGAAAATGACAGCACAGATTTGGAAAGAATGAAGTCCTAGAATGTGGAAAGACCACAGCTAGTTATACTGAAATGAAACTTACAAACCTGAAGGGCCAGGTCCCCCTGAGTCCTCCCTATCAGTGGAAGTAGCCTGCCCTCTTTTGTCTGGGGACATCAGCCTCTTGTAGCCACTCTCTTCTCCAAAAGCATAATTCTCATCAGGCTTCAGGGTATCAGGCACACAATGTAACACGGGAGCAAAGAGCTCACTCTCCAAAAGAACTCAAAGATTTTGCTAAATTATTGGCATAAATACACGTGGAAGTAGATTCTAAGAGTGTTAGAATAGGAGGACCAAACAATGTTAGATTGGGCTACATTCATTGATAGGAGTGTATTTACTAGAGATTCTGAATTTAATGTGTTAGCTCATGTAGAGAGAAATGGCTGTAACAACTGATGTGGCTGGTTGACTGAAACTTGGTCTCAAAAGTGGTCTACATTTAATGAGGTTGAAATATCAGGGAATACAAAAGCTTAGGTAGACAGGAACGTTCAAGCAGATTTATCATGTGTTACCTGCAGAGTCCCAATTATACTCCCCAAGGCCCAGAATATACTCACTTCATTAAACATTGATAAGTATATAATTGGGTAGAGCACCTGTATCCTCAAAAAGGATTGCTCACCTTGCAGACCAAGAGTGACCATGAAGAGTTTCATTGATAGGAGACCCCTGATGTCATTGGGAGGATAGGATTCCAGAGGAAGAGAAGGCATGAGGCAGCAATTTACCACCAAAGACCAGGAGAACACACTCACAATGAAGGGGACCAGGTATGTAATGGTGATCTGTTAACAGGATTTAGCAAGAAAAAACTCTAGGTCTGGTGGCCAAATACCTGGCTTGAGTTGAAAGGGAAAAGGTATGGGGAAGACTTCTCAAAGAGGGCATAGTGGGAAGAAATTTGTCTTGTATGTGAATTCCTACCCAAGGGCAACCGCTATGGAAGTTCTTTTAAAAAAATTTTTTAATGTTTATTTTTCAGGGAGAAAGAGAGATAGAGCATGAGCATGGAAGGGGCAGAAAGAGAGGGAGACACAGAATCTGAAGCAGGCTCCAGGCTCTGAGCTGTCAGCATGAAGCCCTACATGGGACGTGAACTCACAAACTGCAAGATCATGACCTGAGCTGAGATTGGATGTTCAACTGACTGAGCCACGCAGGCACCCCATCTATGGAAGTTCTTTAAAACCATGCTGGCTGACACCAGTCACATTCTTTCCCAAGATATTCCAGTGTTACTCAAAGGCCCCCTGAGCTTAGTGGCCAGAGTATCAGGGTTGGAGGCTCTGAAAAAACAAACCAGATCTCTCCTTAGACTGACCTGGCTACAATTACTGCCTATTTTCTCATCAGCCAATAGCAGAGATCAACACTGAGCCCCTGATGTGGTACCATTTACCAAAGGAACCAGCCAGCCACCTGGTAACAGCTTCATTACCTTGGACTTATTTCCATTAAGGAGAGGATGGGGATTAATCCTCACTGTACTAAACCCATACTCTGGATAGGGATTGGTCTTTCTGCCCATAACACCCCTGTAAAAACCACCCATGAACTCAAAAAATGCCTCATCCACCATCATCGTATTCCACACAACACTGCTTCTGATCGACTTATTTCATAGCAAATTAAATACAACAGTGGACTTATGCCCAACTAATCCTATGTTATTTCCATCACATATACCATTGCCCAGAACCAACTGGGCTGATTCAACCCCTGGTTGAATGGCTTACTGACCACTCAGTTATAGCTCTGTTTGGGACAAAACACTGAAAGACTAAAGCTTATGCCTTGACTCAGACTTCATATGGTGCTCTCTCCCCCATAACCAGAATACAAGGAACTGGAACTTAAAGGGTGGAAATAAAAGCAGCTCTTCTCACTAAATACCTAACAATCCTTTTGCAGAATTTTTGCTTCCCTTCCCAGCCACTCTGAGCACTGCTGACTTGGAGGTCTAAGTTCTCAAGGAGGCAGCACTTCTACCAAGGGACCTAACAATGGTTCCATTAAACTGTGGGGGGGAAAGGCCACTTTGAACTCCTTATGCCACTCAGTAAACAGAGAAAAAAAGAAGTACCTCTATTGGCTGAAATGATTCTGTTTACCAAGAGAACTGGGGATGATACTAAACACTGGAAGCAATGAGGACTATATCTAACATATAAGAGACCCTCTGGAAGCAGCAGCAAACTTAATGTTAAACTATAGGAATCAACTTTTTCAAAACTGCTATTATTGAGAACTCAGACCCTTACAATAAAGGTTTGGGTCACTCAGCCAGGTAGAGAACCCTGATCTAAAGGCAATGAGAACAAGGGCAGGCAGTAAAAGAGACCAACCACAGGTAGTAATGACAGCCTCTTAATTACTGAAATAAGAACTGTATAGTTTGTATTTTCTCTTTGTATGCTGTTTGTAGGAGCTTATATTAACCATTTTTCTTTTTTCTTCCTTTCTTCCCTTCACTATTTTATATGTAAGTTGTTTAACTTAGCCTATAGATAAGAGAACACCCAATGGGATTGTGACTGAATTTGGAAAATAAGTAATACAGGCTAATTCAGAGGAAGGGGTGAGAACTTCCGCACTTCTCTGAAGAACAGAGCTGGCTTTGTGATGTACAAAAGTTCAAAGGTGGGGGTGCCTGGGTGGCTCAGTAGGTTGGGCATTAGACTTCAGCTCAGGTCATGATCTCACGGTGTGGGAGTTTGAGCCCCGCATCAGGATCTGTGCTGACAGCTCAGAGACAAGAACCTGGTTTGGATTCTGTGACTCCCTCCCTCCCTCTCCCTCTCCTTGCCTCCCTCCCCCACTTGTACTCTCTAAAACAATAAACATTAAAAAAAATTTTTTAAAGGGGCACCTGGGTGGCTCAGTTGGTTAAGTGTCCGACTTGGGCTCAGGTCACATTCTCACTCTTTGTGGGTTTAAGCCCCGCATCGGGCTCTGGGCTGAGAGCTCAGAACCTGGAGCCTGCTTCAGATTCTGTGTCTTCCTCTCTCTCTGCCCCTCCCCCACTTGTACTCTCTCTCTCGCTTTCTCTCAAAAATAAACATTAAAGAACACTAAAATTGTTTTTTTTTTAACATTTACTTATTTTTGAGACAGAGACAGAGCATGAACAGGGGAGGGGCGGAGAGAGAGAGAGACACAGAATCTGAAACAGGCACCAGGCTCCAAGCTGTCAGCACAGAGCCCAACGCAGGGCTCCTACTCACGGACTGTGAGATCATGACCTGAGCCGAAGTCGGACGCTTAACCCACCGAACCACCCAGGCGCCCTGAAAAAAAAAACACTGAAATTGTTTTTAAAAAAGTCCAAATATTTATCAAAGAATGTGTGTGGAGACTAAGGTGCCATAGGAGTTCACTGCCAGTCATTGATTTATTACCTCCCAACTCCAGATCCACCCTTCCCTGCCCTACTCTACACCCTGGGAACACCTCTCCCTGGACAGCCGGTGCCATATTCTGTTTAGTTGGTACAATTCAAGGGGAGAAACAGCAAGGTATAGCAGAATGAACATTCTTCCATTCTTCCTGGGTCTTCTGTCACCAGCTGCATGTAGGAGACCCAGTGGCACCTGCCCTCGGGCAAATTTCACCAGCTCCCAATGAGGGCTTCCAAATGAGTTTCACTTCCATCCCAGGAGACCTCTTTCTTGCCAGCAATATGTAGAACATTCAGTGGTACCCCCCTTCCAGCAGATTTGCCAAACCATAGTAGGCACTTTCCTGCTCATGGTACTAGACCGCTGGCACCCCAAAAGACAGCTGACTGTTCAGCAGCCTTGGCTGCTGACACTTGAAAGAATTGCACTCGGCAGCGGGCTACACACAGCCTGTCCTTCTCCAGTAACATCTGGATCTCAGCCTTGGGATGAGGGTGAGTGAACCATCTCCAAATGAATTCCTTCCTTGAGGACTGACTGTCAGCTCTACATGGAGTAGCCACAGATACTTTATTATGTGGTAGTTATCGTAGCTACTTCCTAAATTGGTATTCCTGTTTTTTAGAGTGTAATCTACCCCTTTGTAATTAAACAGGTTTTTCTAACTAATAATTCACCATATTAAATTTTCCCTATTCAAATTACTGGCGTGATTTTGATCTCCTCTCTGAACACTGAGTGATACAGTTCCCTTGAAGAAAGAATCCCCTTTAGAAAAGTTCTAATTTTTCTAATTTTTCCCCCCACAAATGAGTATCATCAAAACATTACAGCACTTTGAACAGTATGTTTCACAGTTGGAATTATAATATTTGCCTTTAAAAAAAATGTAGTGTTTATTTTTGAGAGAGAGAGACAGATCGAATGCAAGCGGGGCAAGGACAGAGAGAGAGGGAGACATTGAATCCGAATCAGGCTCTGGGCTCTGAGGTGTCAGCTGACTGAGCCACCCAGGCACCCCTAAAATTCAGAAAAACAGTCTGACAGTTGCTCAAAATGTTAAACATCCAGTTCCCATATAATCCAAAAATTCCACTTCTAGGCAACACATGCAAGAGAAATGAAAGCATACACCACACAACTTGTCCGTGAATGTTCATAGTAGCATGATTCATAACAGCCAAAAAGTAGAAACCATCCAAATATCCATCAACTGGTGAAAAAAATGTGGCACACACATAAAATAGATTATTTAGCCATAAAAGGGATGAACATAGGGCACCTGGATGGCTCAGTCAGTTGAGCATCTGACCTCACCTCAGGACAGCACAGAACCTGTTTTGGATCCTCTGTCCCTTTCTCTCTCAAAAATAAAAATAATTTTAAAAAATCAACATTAAAAAAGAGGCAAGAATAGATTTACATGTTTTAACATGGATGCATCTTTAAAGTTTCATGCTAACTCAAAGAAATCAGAGCCAGTTATCAGAGACCATACATTGTAGGATTCCATTTGAATGACACTTCAAGGACACAGTGATCTATACAGACAGAAAGTTAATTAGCATTGCCTAAAGCTGGGGCAAGAGGAATGAGCAGGAATGGGGACAGACAGCTAATGGATATGGGATTTCTCATGCAAAAGTTCTCAGATTGTGGTAATCTGTACAACTCTGAAAAATATGCTCAAAACAGTGAAGTGTACACTTTGAATACATCAATTTAAATGTATGTGAGTTATGTCTTAATACAGCAGTTTTGAAACTCTGCCTTCTAAAAGTGGCTTTGGCTCTGCCAGCGTAACTCCTGAAATGTATCCAAGGGAAGCGAAAATAAAACCAAGAACTAAACCCAATAAATCACAAAAACTTTTAACATTTTATCTATTCCTTGGTTTCATTTGATTTGCTTTTAATAAAAATTGTTTTTGAAAAACATCTGAGAGGAGAGTGGATGACTTTTCTCAGAGGTTTTGTAATAGGCTGTTTCATCCAATTGCCTGAAGGGTATGCTTTGTGAATGTGATTTAATGATTCTAAATCAATGGTAAAGATCACCTCAAAAGAGATAATAACCAGGAAAGTGTGATGGAAAATGCCACAGGGTGTCCCTCTGGTTCCAGCTCTTTGAAGAGAGACTAGAGCTTTGGAAGGCACCTTCACCACCCTGGACCTCTCTGCTCATCTGTACTATCAGCATGTTGAGAGAAATGGTCTCTGAACATCTGTGTCCCCAACATTCTGGGAGGCTGAGATTTTGTTCTGGGGGGGTGAGGGGGTGGGGGGGGGGAATGTAAGCACATTTTGCAAATGAAAGCAGACTTCTGTTGAATACTTTGGTGTGATGGCCCACATGAGTATCAAATATGCCCAGGGCCATGGTCCCTCCAGGGTCACCAGAGAGGCTCTTCTTTAGGAAACCAGACAAACATCAAGGACAGGCTAGATGGCAATCAAAAAGTAAACTGGACTCTTCAGATTGAGGACCTTTGAATGAGGTTACAAAACTTGCTGTACTTGTTGCCAGTTTTCCTAAGTAGCTAATTCCTTTTTTTTTTTTTAATAAAAGCTTCTGTAGTTATTCCTGGTTTTTAAAAAATGGGCAATTTTGAAATAATTAAATCCTTTATATAGTTTTCTTTCACATTACTCATCTATTCTTTTGCTCCCTGAGGATCTTGCAAAGCAATGAACCTCAGGAAAAGTACAGGAAAATACAGTTACTTCCTTTCTCCTATTTCTTCTTTGTGTGCAATGAAAGATTCCCCCTAAGAGCTCTCCATCTTAACTCCAAATGGACAAGCTAAATCTAATTCTAATTGCTACTCATATTAACTAATCTCACTTTTAAATCATGCTGATGCCATTTTATCAAGGCTTTGAAAATGGCTTAAGCAATTTGTTTACTTCAGTGAACTGTAAGCTAGCTGTTGCTCAAGGATTTTTCAATTTTAATTTTATTGCTTCAAATTTCACCTCACTTATTTTCCTAGGAATGCACAATGGTCAGATGCTCATTGAATGAAAACCTTCAACCCAGAAGACAGAAAGGGCACTAGACAACCTTTATTGGATATAAAATAAAAAATTAAATATCCACTATTAATATGCTTTCATATGTACAATATAGGTAGAATTTGTATGTAGAGTATAAAAGTATATCAAGACAAGTATGTATAGGATATTTGATAAAGATATACATTAATGCCGTAAGATACAGACATACAATAAAAAGTAAATACTTCTTTTAAATGAAAAAAATACAAAGTACAAGTGTGTAAAAAGTGATAAAGATAACAAGTGTTAGAAAATTTGGGGAAAAATTTATTTTTATTAGTTGCCTGATACATTTCTAGAATACTTTTATTCCTACGGTTTTAGCTGAATACTTGCTGGGTGCCTTGTCCTAGGACAACATTTTACAAAACATTAAGAACCATCTCTTTTGTCCATTGTACGTTCTGTTGGGTTCTCTGTCAGTATGACGGGATCATGATTCTGGAAAAAGTCATTAAACATTGTTGAATGAAATATTGCTCACCCTAACAAGTCCCAACAAAAAAAGGCAGGTTGTATCAAAATCAATAACCTGGTCATAATGCAGTCTTGACATTCACACCCTTCTGTTGACTATAAAACTTGGCTGTGTCTACAGTGTCATATTCATTTTCCATCTGCTTTTTCACTTTCTGCTTGAGGAGGTCCTGGTTCTAAACATCTGGATGTCTTGCCTTCAGTTTTTTTAACTGTAATTTTTGGTTATCTTGTTTCTTTTCCCTATCTTCATGATTTTGATCATCAGAGCTTTTAGTTTATATAGTGACATGGTTTTTTTTAATTTTGAAGCTTATGCTACCTTCTTTCATCCAATTTTTGTTTTTTCTCTCCCTCTAGGGAGACTTCTTTCATATCAATAGTGTCATAAATTATTTAATAACTTAAATAATATCAAGTATAAAATATCTAACTTGTACAACATAATTCATCTGTCATCAGAACCTAACAAAAACAAGAGCTGGCAAACTCTTTAGTTAATAAAGGGTCACATAGTATGTACTTTTCAGCACTGAGGGCCTTACAGTCCATCTTAATGACACAACTCTACTCTCACAACACTAAAATAGCCACAGACATTATGTAAATATATGGCCATGACTTTGTTCCAGCAGTAACCTGGATTTGGTCCCCAGTCCATAGTTTGTCAAACCTTACCCAAGAGCAATTTTAAGGTTTATTTATTTTTGAGTGAGAAAGACAGAGCACGAGCAGGGGAGGGGCAGAGACAGAGGGAGACACAGAATCCAAACCAGGCTCCAGGCTCAGAGCTTTTAGCACAGAGCCCAACGTGGGACTCATATTCATGAACCCCTCAAACCCACAAACTCCAAGATCATGACCTGAGCCAAAGTTGGACACTTAACCAGTTGAGCCATTCAGGCGCCCCTCAAATCAGTTTTCAAACTGCTGCTACATTCTATTGACCTACACAATTACTCCTACTACCAATCTCCTCTAACAATTCTTAGATTGCATACACTGACTTATTGGTGAATATTAGGAGTTTGGTCCCTTCGACACTTCTTTCTTCTGTTTTCCTTCATTGTTGGCAATAGGGTGAGCCATTTCCTCTGGAACCATGCAATTTCAGCAGCATAGGATACATGGGAATTGCTGAAACAATCCAATACACTAGGAAGCTTAAAACACGTGAGCTCACATACACACTATTTGCAGTATAGCAACAGGTTTGGATCTTAATCAGAAATTCTGATAAACTCTATTTTGTACATTTCTTCTCAAAAAATCTATGTATGGTACACTGGTAACTGATATGCAGTAAATGTATTGTTGACAGGAGACAATTACCATTTGACTGGAAATTAATGAGAACAAACTTAGCAGTGTACAAATTGGAATAGTTTCCCTAGACTAACTTCTGGTTCTCTACCTTTTTAAAAAATGTTTATTTTGAGAGAGAGGCTACTTGGGATTCCTTCTCTCTGCCCCTCCCCAATTTGTATGCACGCACTCTCTGTAAAAATAAACTTAGAAAAAACAAAAAACAGAAAATAAACCGGTTTACTCTACCAAACATCTCCCCCAAAATGTTTAAGTGAATAAAGCTGCACCCAAGTTCACATAGTTGGTGGTATAGGACATAATTCTGCCCTATCCTCTGTGCAGTATATCTTCCAGTTTTATGAAGACTGTACATGAGACAGTCCAAAAGAAGAGTTTTTGAAACCACTCAAAAACCTTTGAGTGGCTCACACTCAACCATGGTGGCTCACAGAACCCTGTAATGTAACCTGCCAGCCCCCAGAAATAAATTACGATACATGTAAGTCAGCATTTTCCAAGCTATGGAAGCAACAATTCTTAAAATACAGTTGTGAGTAAAAGTTTTATGTTCATTAAATACACACAAAGAACCAAGATGCATAGATTGTTTTAAAGCAAAAATCTATTTTTTTTTTTTACACTCTAGGATACAAAGTCCCCGAAATAAAGACTAGAATCAGACTTTCTCATACTCATTATTATGCAATAAAATCAGGAGAGTCAGCTCTGAAAAATAGGTAGATCCATCAGTCAGAAATTTTCCACAGAGTAAATTTGTCAAGTACAAATACTGTGGGTGCTTCATATATGTTATGGATAGAAAATAGGGACTTTTCCAACCCAAACTATTGTATAAGAAGGAAAGCTATTTAAGTTTCTTCCTTGGACTGCTGAAGCACAGCAGGGGATGGGAAGCGGTGGGGAACAGGAGCCACCATTCACTGTGAATGGACTTTTGCCAGACATGGTGCAGGGCATTCTAGTGATATTAGCTCACTTAATCCTCCTCACAACTCCATTATATAGGCAAAGAATGTTAAATAATTCCCATAGGTTCACAAGTTAAGATATATACTTCTACAGAACTCACAGACTCAAATCACAATAGAAATTAGAAGACATTTCAAACTGACTTACAATAAAAATAAGACCTATTAAAACTCAACTGAAGCTACTAAAGCCGTGCTTACAGGAAAATTTATAGCCTTATAGACATTTATTAGAATAAGATGAAATCTGGCTGCAGGCTAAGTGTTTATCTCACACAACTGAAACAAGAGCAAATTAACACAAGGAAACCAAGTGAAGACAATAAAGATAAGACATAGAAAACAAATATACAATACAGAGGTCAAAAAAGCCTAAAAACATGTTACTGATAAATAATTCACTTAAAAAACCTAGGTGAAAATGAGCCCAATACCAAGCTCCTGAGCCATGGTCTGCTCATAATCTCCATGGGATTCAGGGAATCATGAAGTACATCATTTTTTAAAAAGCAACTCTGACCATTTGTTAAAGATAGGACCAAAACGGTAAGTCAAGTCTGCTTTTCAAGTGGATTTTGACAGTGAAATCACTGTTACTGCAACACATTTGCAGAGAATTTTTTGAAGCCCACACCTTTTCTACGTTAAAGTAGCTCTCAAGTGTTTTACAGGGCAAGAGCCCTTAAAAAGTCAATTGTAGCTTATGTGAAATAATATATTTCTTATACTGAACAGAAAACAATTAGGTTACTGTTTTAATGCAAAAGAGAAGAAATTCATTAAATAACATTATGGGATCAATAAATTTAGAAAACTGAAACGCCATTTCACTGTTAAAAGCCTAGGTGAAAGGAATTGTATGTGCTTACCTGAAATGTTCCCCCAAGTCCTCACAGAATACTCCGAACTCTGCCATATGTGGCAAAAATTAATTCTATGACTCACTGCACTGGTTTCTCCCTTTTATTTAGGGGGTTTACAAGCCCATTGGAGCATAAACTCCCGTGGGTCTCGGGGTGTGGTCTCGCGACAACACCATCTCTATCACCTGAGACTTGTTAGACATGCAAATTATCAGGCCGCATCTACAGAACCAACCTTAGCTACAGAACCAACTTTAGCAATCTGGGCTCTAACAAGCCCTCCAGGTGATTCTAATCCACACTGAAGTTTGAGAACCCCTGCTCTAAGGTAAATTGAGAAAGACTTCCAGAAGCATCTCAAAATGGCATCTCCACCTGAAGCTAAAGGAAACGCACAGGGCTCTGCCCATCCACAGGTGTGGGCAGTTTATACAGAGCTCTTAATGGCTCTGACTAAAGCAGGAGCCTAATTATCAAAGCAGAAGCTTCCACAGCGTCTCACATAAGACGGGTTCTACCTTGCAAAAATGTGCTGTAAATAGCACTTCCCTGCATACTAGAAGAAATGACAAGAAATTTAATGAGCTTATAACAAGATATACTTGCCTGAATAGTTGATCATTCGCCAGAGTAGAGCTGTCCTACCCCTAAAAAAGGACATTCATAGGAAAATAGAAGCAAAGGAGAAAGCTGAGAAAACCACCATTCCAAGGACAGCCAATTAGTAAATGGCTTGATTGAATGAAAATAAGATCCACCAGCACTTTATCACCAATTATCCTAAGGCGACAATGGCTATATTTACTCCTTTATATTTTCCTCTGCCTTATTCCTGCCTCTATTTTGAGAAGAAAATGAAGAAAAATGTTTCCCCTGAGTTTCCCTAAGCTCACATTTCTCCAACTAACAATGGTCACAACAGCCACGAGGGGTCCCTGGGGGGTTTAGACACATGGGTCTCTTAACAAAGAAAAGCAAAACACTTGCCTTTCCAGCATGGTGTTCTTGTTGTCCTGTTTTTATTTATTTATTTTTTTAATATACTTTGTCCTTTCCAAATCAGACAATAGATTAAACTGAAGTTCTGAGTGGAGCTCACTGATGATTAGGGGGGAAAGGGATGTGTGCACATTTTACTACTATTTCTTTCTCTGCCTGATGTCTCCCACCACACACACTGCCTGTAAGTAATTGCACCACTCAGTGGAATTTTCTAAAGGTCAAACCTCTCTCCTTCCTTCAGAGAGCCTGTGGAACAGTGAGCTAGGGAGGTAACAGCCCAACATCACAGCCCAGGTTCTAACCTCTGTACCTAGACCCTGAAAGAAAAACATCTCTTTTTAGTAACTATTTTGTATTCCACTTTTTTAATTGCAAAACTAATACATGCTCATTTTAACTGATAAAATAATCCAAAGATGCACCTGTGGTATAAACAATATTTAACATAAACACATTTGTAAGGGACATTGGTGGGGAAATCTTTCATTGTGTGAATTTGGGTGTGAACATGTTCAAGGGGGAAACAGTATTCTCTTCCCAAAGGATTCACACATCCCCACCAACTGGTGTCTGGTGCAGGGCACACACACTTAGCTTGCACCAACACCCCTAGCTGGACTAATGCATTCAACGGAATTGAGAAAAGACTCCATGGCCAATTGGTACCAGTAGGGGTAAAAGTCTACTGGTGGCCATGCTATTATGGACATTCTAAACCACACTGCTCTGTGACATGACCTCTGTTGTGTCCTCCATGCCCAAAGTCCCTGCCAAATTCCTGAGCCTAGTTCTTCTATATTAATCTTCCAACTAGTTCTGTGAGCCCCATTTAGCACATAATTTGGAATATTCTCAATACTGGCAAAATTTTTTGCCTTTAAGGGTAGATTTGAGTTTTGAAACAGCCAAAAGGCATTTGGAAAGAAGTGATGATACTAATGAATACTATGAATACTATATATGGACATAAACACTCACACACACATGAATGAGACATGATCATTATGAAGTTAAAGAAAATGGTGCCAAAAATGTCTTGAACAATGGAAACATTGTTAAAATGAGTGCATTTTAACATTAAGAGCTCACTCTTTAAAAGGATGAAATTAATGTCAATGTTTATTTCTATTTTTGTAAATTAAAATCAGTCTTACTACTACCTATCTGGTATGCGTTTTATATGAGCCCAGGCATAATGGGACATCATGAAGAGCCTAGAAATTATTTATTTATTTATTTAAAAAAATTTTTTTAATGTTTGTTTATTTCTGAGACAGAGAGAGACAGAGCATGAGTGGGGGAGGGGCAGAGAGAGAGGGAGACAGAATCAGAAGCAGGTTCCAGGCTCTGAGCTGTCAGCATAGAGCCCGACGAAGGGCTCAAACTCATAAACCATGAGATCGTGACCTGAGCCAAAGTCGGTCGCTCAACTGAGCGAGCCACCCAGGCACCCTGAAATTCTTCATTTTAATAAGAAAAAGACAGGCTCCCAGATCCATAATTTAATTACTTTAAACCTAGAAACTACAATTCAGTTTTGGTCTGCCCAATATTATATTTTCTACACTATGATAATAAAAACAAAATAGCTTTCTCCTGACAGTACACCTACATAAATAAAACCACTATTTGGAATAGCATTTTTATGACCTTAAACAGAAGCAAATGTTTGGATTATCTTATTTTAAGTTGCCGTGCACTTTTGATACTCATATCCATCCATGTATAATTGTCTAACATTTAGTGGATGCTGGAATACATTTTTATTTTCAAATCTATTCCATGAACTGGGCACGAAGTTTTTTATTTTCTCCAGTGATTGTTTTTGTACCAGTTTTATTTATATGTTTCACATACCATACAATTCACCCATTTAAAAGAGCAATTCAATGATTTTTAATATATTCACAGACTTGCTCAACCATCACAGCTGTGATTTGTTTCAAGAGGCAGTAGCCAAAGCAATAAGGGACAGAAAAGGAGCTCCCTTTCAACTTTCAAGCCGAACTCAACACCAAAAAAACAAACAATCTGATTTAAAAATAGGCAGAGAAGAGGTGACTGGATGGCTCAGTCAGCTAAGCATCCAACTCTTGTTTTTGGCTCAGGACATGATCTCACAGTTTGTTTGTTCAAGCCCTGCATAGGGCTCTGCACCTGGCAGCATGGAGCCTGGGTGCAGTTCTCTCCCTCTCTCTTTCTCTCTCTCTGCACCTCCCCCACCCTGTTCGCACTCTGTTGCTAAATAAATAAATACATACATAAATAAATAAATGTTTAAAAATGGGCAGAGGACCTGAAAAGACATTTCTCCAAAGATGATATACAGATGGCCAACAGACATATACACAAGCCCACATTGTGGCTATTTTGTCTGATGAATCGTATATAGCTGTGGAGTGGAAAATTCATTCTCCCTACATGGAGATGGCATGAGGAGGGAGAGAAGGGAAGGCAAATCAAAGCAGTTTATTTATGGTTGCTAGTCTCATCTTCCTAACTAGACTATCCTGCTGGGCAGTAAGAAACTCAGGATTTAAATTAACTAAATTTAAATATATCGGATAACTTCTTATCTGATGCAATCAAGATTAATATTTGATTTAAAAGTTAAAATGAGAAACTATAAAATATATAACAAATACTATAATCATTTTCATTTAAATCATAAATACATAGATTTAATAAAGTGAGTCCATTTAACTTGTCAAGATGATACATGATTTTTCACAACATAGTTGTTCCACTTTTTAATTATACAACTATTTTTAACTCTTGATTCAATCTGGTACTTAATAAATGGTAACATTTAGGGCTTTATTGACCTATACTAGTTCTGGATTTGATTCTCTGCTTCTCCTCTTTTTCAAATTGAGATCAATTAATTTAATTAAGATCAATTAATTTAATTAAGATTTTATATGATTTCTACATTATTCATGCTATGGCCTTAGTGTTTATGTCCCCCAGTAAAATTCATATGCTGAAACCTTAATCTCAATGCAACTGTATTATGAGGCGGGACCTTTGGGAGGGTTCTAACCTCAGAAATGGCATTAGGGCCCATATAAGAAAAAGTTAGAGGTGAACCTGGGTGGTTCAGTCAGTTAAACATCTGACTTCAGCTCAGGTCATGATCTCACAGTTAGTAAGTTTGAGCCCCAGGTCTGGCTCTGTGCAGACAGCTCAGAGCCTGAAGCCTGCTTCAGATTCTGTGTCTCCCTCTCTCTCTGCTCCTCCCTGCTCATTCTCATTCTCATTCTCTCTCTCTCAAAAATAAATAAAACATCTTTAAAAATTTTTTTTAAAGAAATTTAGAAACTCCTTCCTTCTCTTGACAAAGTCAAACTTTCCATGCTGCCCACACTATTTTAAAAAATACAACTACCCTATGATCCAGAAATTGTACTACTATTTACCCACAGAATACAAAATTCAAAGGGATACATGAACCCTAATGTTTATTGCAGCATTATCTATAAGTGCCAAATTATGGAAACAGCACACACAATGGAATATTACTCAGTCGTAAAAAAGAATGATGTCTTGCCACTTGCAATGATGTGGTTGGAGCTAAAGAATCTAATTCTAAGCAAAATACGTCATTCAGAGAAAGACAAGTACCATATGATTTCACTCCTATGTGGAATTTAAGAAACAAAACAAAGGAGCAAAGGGAAAAAAGAGTGAGGCAAACCAAGGAACAGACTCTTCACTATAGAGAACAAATGGATGGTCATTAGAAGGGAGGTGGGGGGAGGTTGGGGGAAATAGGTGATGGGGATTAAGAAGTGCACTTGTGATGGAAGTGTTGAATCACTGTATTGTACACCTGAAACTAATATTACAGTGTATGCTAACTAAAATTTAAATAAAAACTTTAACAAAATTCTATCACAGTTAAAAGCTGAACACTGAATCTTTGCATTCTTATTATAAAAGTCTTAATCCCACTGCTAGTCCCATAGTTTCTCACACTCCTACCCTCACTGCAGAAAGATGCCTTGGCCCGACCAGAAATAAAGTCATATACACAGAAATTCAGGACAGGAGAGAACATAGCACATTTCAAAAAAAAATTACCCTCTGTTAAATACTTCACTTCTACTAAGTGAAGAGAATGAATAAATAAGTGAACAAGGGCAAGATAAACTTGCATAAGAAATAACAGGACAGAAAAGAAGCCAGCTCACAGAACACTCAGGAATGTTTGCTTGATACATAAACAAAGTCACTGAGACCATGAACCGCTCCCCATTATTTGTCCTTAGGAAATAAAAATACATCAAAAAGAATTGAAATCAGGATCTCAAAGAGATATCTGTACCCCCACATTCACCACAGAATTATTCACAATAGCCAAGATATGGAAACAACCTAAACGTCCATTGACAGATGAATGAATGCATGAAGAAGATGTGGTGTATATATACAATGGAATATTATTCAGCCTTAAGAAATGAAGGAAATCCTGTCATTTGTAACAACAGAGATAAACCTGGAGAACTCGATGCTAAATGAAATAAGGCAGACCACAGAAGGACAAATACAATGTGATACCATTATATGAGAAATCTAAAGTAGCCAAATTCCTAGAACCAGGGAGTAGAAGGATGGTTACCAGGGACTGCGAAGAGGGGAAATAGGAAGGTATTAGTCAAAGTGTACAAAGTTCGATCATGCAAGAAGAATAAGCCCTAGAGGCCTACTGAACAGCACAGTGCCTGTAACAATACTGTAGTATGTACTTAAATACTTGCTAAGAGGGTAGATCTTACATTACATGTTCTTACCATACACTACACACACACAAAATAAAGAAGGTAGAAGAAAACTTTTGGAGGTGAAAGATGTTTACGGCATAGATGTGGTGCTGATTTTCATGAATATATATTTATCTCCAAACCCATAAAACTGTATACATTAGAAACATACATCTTTTTGTAGGTCAATAAAAACTTAATAAAGTGGCTTAGAAAGGAGATAGAAATAAAATGCCACATTTTATAAAATCTGGGACACCATTAATTTTTCCACCACTAAAAAAATTTTTAGATGCTGCCAATTAAACAATGACTCACCACCAACTGAGAGATGCATCCGAGTTTCAGAGATGTTAAAATGTGGAGAAAAAAATGTCTTAGGTGGAATAAAATATGGTAGCAGAGATGAATGAATCTTAAAAACAAAAATTAACTGATCACTTTCAGTTATGTTAGAGATACAAAAAAAGATTGCTACCAAAATAAAAAAAAAATGAAATAAGAACTAGAATAATCAAAAATATTTTCACCATTTTTTTTAAAATTTTTTTTTTCAATGTTTATTTTTATCTTTGGGACAGAGAGAGACAGAGCATGAACGGGGGAGGGGCAGAGAGAGAGGGAGACACAGAATCGGAAACAGGCTCCAGGCTCTGAGCCATCAGCCCAGAGCCTGACGCGGGGCTCAAACTCCCAGACCGCGAGATCGTGACCTGGCTGAAGTCGGACGCTTAACCGACTGCGCCACCCAGGCGCCCCAATTTTCACCATTTCTATAACACACAGAATACTACAGAAAAATGTAACAAGGATGCAGGGTTTTGAAACAGGTATTTAAGGTCTTCCAAAATGCAATTAAAAAATGAAAAGGAATATAACAAAGTAGAATCATGGAAATGCCACTTCTTCCTGGAAAAGCTGCTGAGCGGTCAAAATCATCATAGGAAAGCACGGGACTCTGTCTTCCCGTGGAATGGCTGGTTCAGGAGGTTTGCAAGGTCTGCGAAAGCACCCAGGGCTACTCTGAAAGATGTTTTCTCTTTCTTTCTTTCTTTCTTTCTTTCTTTCTTTCTTTCTTTCTTTCTTTTTCTTTCTTTTCTTTCTTTCTTTCTTTCTTTCTTTCTTTCTTTCTTTCTTTCTTCTTTCTTCCTTCCTTCCTTTCTTTCTTTCTTTTTTTAAGTGTATTTATTTTGAGAGAGAGAGAGAGAAAGAGTACGAATGGGGGAGGCGCAGAAAGAGAGGGAGAGAGAGAATCCCAAGCAGGCTCTGCACTGCCACACACACCTCGATGTGGGGCTCAAACTCACGAACCATGAGATCACGACCGGAGCCAAAGTCAGACAGACATTCCATCAATTGAGCCACCCAGATGTCCCTCTGAAAGATGTCCTCTGAGACAACTGCACAAGCTGTAAGGCGTTTGATGATCTCTAGATACATCTTTTTGCCTAAAGAACAGCAATACAAGTCCTGCTGATTACATCCTTCCTTACCGGCTACAAACTGATAACATGCATAGTGATGGGAAAAGAGTTTCCTTACATTAGTATATAAATGAAGCATCCAAATGAGTTTTCAAACTATACTATACTATACTCCATTAAAAAAAACTGAACTACAGAAAGGCATAGCATCTAAGTATGACCAATGTTAACTGCTTCTAACTCAATGCCCTGCTTATATCTACGAGGGCTATAAAAGTTTATAAAATTGGGCTTTTGATTTTTAAAATATTCAACCCTGGTAATGGGAATATTCACATCTTTCCACACATAAAAAGGCTATCAAGTCAAGAACATTTTAATGAAATGAGGAATAATTTAGAGATGCTTATTTAATACTCTTATTTTATATTGAGTCAATTAAAAAAAAAACTACATAACTTTGGTTTTGACTTAATGATAAAATTTGAAACTAGGCATTATGACATGAGTCATTTGATCTAACAGGACAACTTGAAGCTCCGTGCTCACTCTATTACCCATGTGGCCAAGCTACTGAAAATTGCCAGGAATGTTAATAATGATATGAAAAGGGAGTCTGGTTTATATAAATGCAAGTCAATACATATGGGGAAAGGACCATTTATTGTGATGGATGTGTTCACTGAATGTAAAAAGAATATTATTGAAGAGTGAAAGGAAGAAATCTATAAATATCCAGACTCCCTGCAGTCGAAGGGAATTAACTACATGGAAATGAAAGAAAAGCTAAAGGAAAACACGGAGTTCGCATGTGGAGAAAATATTAAAAGCATCTCACTGCAGGCAACAAGATTAAGGCGATGCATTTGTGGAGCCAGTTCTAACATTCATTAAATGTTATGAAACGGAACAGTACAGACCCAGAGGCATGGAATATATCAGGCTGTTGAGGGTAAAATAGAAAACGGGCAAATAAAAGGATCACTCTTTTAAATAAAGCACAAGGAAGGTTCATCAATACCAATGATTTTTTGCAACCTTCGTAAATACACCAGTATAAATGAACACAGGCATGCCTTGTGAAAACTTGGAAAGAGAAACCATGATGAAGCCCCAGCCTAAGCAGGATTCCAAAGCAAAGTCCAGAGAGCACGGTGTCTGGATGTACTGGGCCGGAATAAAGTAGAAGAGGAAGTCACCTTGGAGATGTTACTTGAGAGATGCGGTAAAGCTCCTCAAAATAATTCCCTGCCTGCTCTACCACAGGTCATGAGATCCCCTTATCAACCACTCCTTTAGATAAAGTCATTTAAGACTCTTTATTAAAATACTAGTATTATACTGACAACATGGAATGACAAATGACTTCTGACTGCCACTAGCGCCTTATTTTGCACCAGACCCACCTAGGAAATGTCTTTTTGCCCTGCCTTCGTCCTGGTGGACATGTTTTTCAGGGCTCAGCTTAAATATTAGCTCCTCAGGGACATCTTCCCTATGCCTCCAACTGCCCTGGAAAAATTGCCTTTCTCTTCTCTGTGTCCCTGCACGCTACGGGGCTCTGTGGCTCCAAGGTCATCACCTACAGTTACGAGGAGGCATGTGCATTTTCCTCACTGCTACATGCCTTCAGAGTTAGACCTTTCTTCCTGCATCATTGCTGAGGGTCTGCATATTAAGGGTCTAAAAACCAAACCAAAACAAAACAAAGAATAACTGCAACAGCTCTAATTATTTGGATAGCTAATAGTCTTTCTGAAGAAACGAAGTGCAGCCTGGATTAGTTATGCTGAGGGCAAAGGTCGGCATGATAGTGGAGACCCTGAAGTGAGAGGGCAGCACCATGCAGACATTGGGCCCTTCTGACAGCTCGTAAATGGAGTCTCATATAAACACCAATGCTCAGTACATACATGAGCATGGCTGACATGGGGGGGTGGGGGTGAAGAGAAAAGAACCCAAAATGAAGGGGCACACATGGAGGATAGAGGGAAACCCCCCAGAAGTGCCCTCTTTCGGAGATCTGCTTGGATCAAGCCCACATACCTCACCTGACAGCAACAGGATTAGTGTGGTAAAATGCAAGAGTATTGGATCATCAAAGAGAAGAGCACACCTGAAGTTCTGCATTAGTGTCTGAGCACTTCTCTGAACCTGCCTCCTCATCTGCATCTGTTTGCCCGCTGGGATTTGAAAAGAGTTTGGTGCAGGTGAAATCACTGCACCAAGGTCTCCAGAAATGAAAAGTACTGGGGGTTTTTTTTGTTTGGTTTTTGTTTTTTGTTCTTGTTGTTTGTTTGTTTTTTGGTCTAACCAACAAGACAATGTAGGTAATAATAACATAAAAGCCACCTGTTAGCGAAAATAAACATGCACAGAGACTGAAGGCTGGCTCTGGCAATTTCGGTTGGCACAATGAGTACTGAAAATTTGTGAATATTTTATCAACAACTGTGATGACAGGTGCAAACATATAACACAAGTATTGACACTGATGAAGAAAAATGTTCTGGTAGCTATTGGGGATTAAACCAACCAGCCTAATCATCTAAACAGAGACAAACAGCAGCAGTTCAAGTTAAGTTAGGCACATTCTTTTTTTTTTTTTTTTAATGTTTTTATTTTTTTATTTTTTCTTATTGTTGAAGGAGAGAAATACAGAGTGTGAGCAGGGAGGAGCAGAGAGAGAGGGAGATGCAGAATCCAAAGTTTGCTCCAGGCTCCAAGCTGTCAGCACAGAGCCCGACGCAGGGCTCGAACTCACAAACCACGAGAACACGTCCTAAGGTGAAGTCAGATGCTCAACTGACTGAGCTACCCAGATGCCCCAGGTTAGGCACATTCTAACAAGCCTAAGGATGAAGATAAAATTTCTTTTGGAAAAAGGCGATTCATGATGCATTAGCATTCACTTTAAACTTACCCTGACAGGCTTTCTTCTATTTTCATATAGAACTGAGTGTGCTGACATGTGTTTTACTCAAAACAAAAGCAGAAGAGCTCAAGAGACAGAAATAGGAAAATAAGCATAAAGCAATAAGGGGCCAAGTGTGGGAAAAGGTTAAAAAAAAAATCACGAAACACCAGAACCAGAAGAGACCTCACAACTCACCGAATGCAAATTTTGTCATCTCTGCCCATATTATTTTTTTGGCCAACACTGGCATTTGGCATTTTGTTTTTGTTTCAAATACTTTGGCGCAGGACTTGAATGTTCCATCTTCTACTGGCCCTTCCACTACTCACAACCTCTACTATCTTCCTGTCCCCAGAAGACATTGGAGTTTGTGACCTCTGAAATCCAATCCCTTCAGTTTACTGAGGAAACCAAAGCCCAGAGAGGCTGTGATTCACTCAAGTTAGTGTCACTCACTAACCAAGATTGGTGCTACAAATTCTAGTGGGAAGGACCTTTCGGTAACAATTCAGATAGAAAGAAGGGACTAAGAGTCTTGCCTTAAGGTTGACATTTGCACAGCAAATATACCATTTCCTTAGTTCTGTTTCTTTCAGGTGCGGGAGATGAAAGTCTCCCCCAGCTATGCCCTGGTACCACTGCCACTGCTCACAGTGTTCTCTCCACTCGCCTGTATATCTCTGGTAAAGTCACGTAATCTTCTCAGTGACCTCTAAGGTGTTTTCTGGGCTACGCTTATTGGACTCCTTGCAGTAGGTTGGTGTCGTCAACTCCAAAAGCATCGTTTGCAAACACATGTTTTATCTCAGATTCTACTTCTGCACTTATTATAAGGTGCTTGGTAAAGAGATGAAAAATGAGTCTGAGGAATAAGAGGTAACCAAGATTTATTCTAAGGAAAGAGAGCCGGCAGTTACTCCCACGTTGTAGAAAAGACAGCCGACTTGCACAAAATTATCCTACCTCTGTTGTTTTTTTTTTCTCAAACTCAATTTTGTAGACAATTTTTTTCACTTTAAAATCTAGTAATCTGACATTTAACCCAAATTATCTGCTGCTGCATTGAGATAACTGTGTATTCTCACCATGTAGATAGCCCACTTTTGGAGAGTGTTTAGCAAGCAATAGAGCCCTGTGAGGTTTTGGAGAAAAATATGGTGATACAGGAGTCAAAACAGTACCCATAGTTACTTATGTTACAATAAAGATTATCAGTTTTTAAGTTTCTTCTTTCCACAACTAATGGATTACAAATTATGTAAAATATACATAACTTTTAAATAAAATCCCTAGCTTTTCCTTTATGGTACAATCATTACCAACACAAGACTGTTCCCACTGGGTCCATCTGTCCTCAATGGATGGTCAGGACTTGTGAAGAGTCTTCCTAAACCAGACACCTCCAACAGCTTTTAATAGATCAGTGAATTCCATTCTCTGTGAAGAGAAGAGTGAGGAACTTTCTGAAATCAAAGCCTTTATGGTCTTTAACCAATAATGGTGGTTAATCATACTTGGCATTTGGATGAGTAGAAAGTTCAAAGAAATTTACAAATGATGTCAGTGTATGTTTCAAATGTTAATTATTGCTTCAGGTAATTATTAAGAGGTAAACAGTGAAAGGAGTATTATCCAATCAGATTTTACCACCCTCTACATGCCATTTAGAAAAGTTTTAAATTTTTTCTAAGTATCAGAAAGCTTTTTTTTCTTTTTTAAATAAGATTGGAATCTTTAAGACAAACTTGCATATGGGCAAAATCCCAGGTTTGATTTAAAAAAAAAAAAAGGCAGAATCAGTAGATAAAAAGGCTCATTTCTGCTGTTATGTCCTCTATGCCTGTATTACGGTCTGTTTTAAGATCTCATGTGAAGAAACTTTCAGCCACATGATTCTAATCTTCAAAACATCGTTCGCATGGTATGATTTTGCTTTTTTTAATAACTGAGTCTAAAACACACCTGATTTTTTAAAAATATAAATACTTATATATATATATATATAGAAATAGAAATAAACTGGAATCAAAGGCTCTTAAAATCACAGATTGCATTTTATCCTAACATAACTGTTTTTCACAGGAAATTGTTCTGCTACTTTAGTAAATTATCACTAAAATGTTTGTTGCAAAGAGTCTTCCAAAGGGCACAAGTTCTTAGTTGCAAACAGTGAGCAAAAGACCTCTTCATTCCCATGTCAGATAACCCTACACTGATTAAAAGTACTTCTATTTTAAATATCAATTATAGTTTCCTAGTTCTTATGAAAACAAAATAATCTTCAGTCCTCTGGTGTTTTCTTTGTTTTACTAGAATGCTCAAGAAGACTACCTTGTTATTACTATGAGAGAGAGGCTGGCAGCTATAAGGAAAATTTGTGGAGGCTGGAAAAGGGGAGAACACCTTCTGTTATATGCTCTAGAAAAGTATCTGGAATCTGTTCTCGGTTTTGACAGAAGAGGCCCAACAGAGATATTATATAATGAATACACCCAGCCAAACACATATATTATTTTTTGCTTTGAGACAGGTATGTTTTATGGGAAATAGAATTTATTCTAGGTCCTCAAATGAGGCAAACATTTGAGGCAAATTCACTTAACAATTCTCCAAGATGGAATTTGCAAAAACTATAGTTTTTTAACTAAATCTTAGATTCACTGAATTATGAAACTTACAGAGCAACACAAACCTACACTGAACAAGCAACAAATTTCATTTTTTAATGGGCTAGTACCTTATTATCTCATTGTTGTTCCCATTTCATTTCCTCAAATGGAAAGTTGAAACACTGAGGTTATACAGACACTAAAACACAAAAAAATCCACGAAAAGTTACTCATTATATTCTTAAATTAGTGAATATACCCTCCAGTTATCCCAGGGAGTATATTTCTTCTACAAAATTAACTAACAAATGCATTTTCAAGTTGATAAAAAGAAGCAAATTCTCTGTTTATTAATGCTGTACCAGATCCCAACTTACAAATTACTTGCATACCCAGGAGCAAATATTTTCTTTAAGTCCTAATAATCATAGTTTGTTTTACAGTAATTTGTTCGCCTGGGAGACCCAACATGTAATGATTCAAGGTAGTATACTTTTTTGCAGATTATGTTGTCTTAGGCAAGAAAATGCAAGTGCAAAATGATTCCAAATGCCACAAAATTAGAATTTCCAATGCTCCATTTTGAAGTAAACACTTCAAATTTGGGCCAATGCTATAATGATGGAGAGACATACAGTTGAATTGCCTTTTGCTACTGATTGTAGTAAATAATAATTATTTCGTAAATAAATATTTATTTAGTAACAATATTGGTTTTAGTAAATTACTCCAGGACTTTAATGTTTAATGTCCGTTTTTGTTCTTCAAGGCAAAAGGAAAGATGTTAAAGATTCAGCCACCCCGTATAGTAAAGAGGCATTTTAATTGATTCCTTTCTTAATCATGCGAAAAGATTTTGTGCTCTTCTAAACATAGAAATATTCAGTTACCTATTCTTATACATTAACAGTTCACAAATACTGGCTCTTTTTAAGTTACATTTCCTATAAAAATGTATAGAAACGCTCTTCTGGCTGTGGGAATCCAAACAGAGCTCCTGGAGGACACAAATGCTAAGTCATGACTGATACATCTGCTGCATTTGCTAGAGCCCAAATATGACTTCCCTGAAGGTAGATGCAGGAACACAATGATGTATGAGAAATGAGAATGAAGAATGGCTGAATTCCATTACATGGGATATACTCAATCTTGAAATGTGCCTTAGAACCCCCAAATTTTCTGTATGGAACACTCGTTTGATAAATTCCTGATCGCAGTCTCTCAGATCAATGATAATCCCTGTGACATTTTCTACTCATCCTGCCTATCACAATACCTTAAAAGGCATACCTACAAAGCCGATACATGACTGCACCAGAGAGCTTCTACAAAACACTCTAGTTTCATCACTGTTGCAATTTTTTTTATAGGGATATGTAGGAAATTCAGTGAAAAATCTTTAGTAGATATTCATAGAAAGTGACCAGAAAAAGAGTGGAAATGAATTTGGCAAGGTAGGTTAGGCCACTGAAAACACTGCCAATAAAAAAGAAATTTGAGTTCTTAAGTTTTACAAAGCATAGGCCAAAAAAATAATGTCTGAGCTTATACACAAATATCAAACGGTGCTCATAAAAACCATGAAACAATGCTCAATGGGAGACAATAAGACATCGGAGTCAGGAGCCTGGACAATGCAGTCACAGCTGGTCATGACCGCTTACTATGCTGTTCACAAGATGGGTGATCTTAGGGCAGTTACCCAACCTTACTGAGTCTTGTTTCCTGAGCTGTAAACTGGATATAAATTCGAAAGTAGCAAATACAAGAACTTAATAGTAGACTAAACACACCTGAAGAGAAATGTGCTGGAATGGAAGAAAGAGTAAAGAAATTATCCAGAATGCAGCACAGAAAGGCAAAAATATGGAAGGTACATGAGAGATTAAGAAACAGAGAATAGTATGAAAAGATCTAAAATATGTTTAAAGAATCAAAAGCAGAGGAGAGATTGTGAGAAAGGGAATATTTAAGAGAGTAAAAGACCTTGATCCTCTTATTTAAGAAGCCCCACAAATAACCAATCAGAATAATCACTGAAAGAGTACATTATATAAACCAGAAATGTCATTGTAAACTGCAGACCACCAAAGATAAAGAGAAAATCATAAACAGCAGCTGCCAAAACATGACACACTATCTATAAAGAGTGTCAACAGACTTCTCATCAGTAACAATGGAAGCCAGCTAACAAATGAATGACTAAAACGTACTGAGATACAAAAACCTTCAACCTAGAATTCTGTAAGCAGCAGAAATATTTGTAAAGAATGAAGGCATTCTTTATACAGAATTGTACGCTTAAAAATGATTAAAATGGCAAGTTTTGATATAAGAAAAACATAAAACGTAAAATACTAAAAACCACTGAATTATACACTTTAAAAGGGTTAATTACATGACATGTGAATTACATCTCAATAAAGTTATTTATTTAAAAAAGGAATGAGGGCAAAATGAAAAAGACAAAAACCAGCAAATACTAAGTTCTGAAGAAGGTACTCTAAGGAGAAATGTGGTAAAACATGGGTAAGTCTAATAAACAAATACTATATATAAAAACAATATAGTATGAGGTTTAAAACTAATAAAGTTAAAATATATCAGAAGAATAATACCTCATTTGGGAGGGTGTTGTTAGTGCTTTAAGGTCCCTGAACAGCCTCCGTGGAGGGTAAAAGGTATTTACTGACTTTAAACTTTGATAAATTAGTATGTAAAATGTAATTTCTAGGGACCCAATAAGAAAATTAGAAACAGAATATTGAGTTTCAAATTAGAAGAAAACATGAAATTAGGTGTAAGATTCAAAAAAAGTCAAGAAAGTAGAGACAAAGAGGTGTAAAACATCAATAAATGTTTATACACAAATATAGAATTTTATTAAATATAATTTGTTACAAAATTTTGACTAGAAACAAAAATTGTCAAGTTGGCATCTTAAAAAATAATCTATATGATGGTTATAAGGGACACAACTAAAATATAATATGGAAAGACTGCAAACAAGTACATTGCTAAACATAAAGAGTGACAGTTTATAATACTAAAAAATGAAGGAGGGAAGGAAGAAAGGAGGGATGGAGGGAGGGAGGGAGAAAAGGAGGGAAAACGAATTGGAAGGTGTATTGTATCTATCACTTCATAACAAATTAGCCCCAGATTAAGTGACTGGAAAACCCAAATATTTATTATCTCACTGTTTCTGTGGGTCTGGAATCCAGGCACAATGAAGCTGAGTCCTCTGACTCAGGACCTCAGGCTTCAGTCAAAGCGTCAGCTAAGGCTGCCTTCACCTCAAGGTTTAAGAGAGAGTGTGCTTGCAGGATCACTCACGTGACTGCTGGCAGGCTTCAGAACAGCCACTTCCAAGATTGCTCACACAGCTGTTGGCAGGCCGCACGTCCTTGCTCACTAGAAGGCAGAGACAGGAGTTCCTGGCCTGAGGGGCCTCTCCATAGGGCAGCTCACGCAGGTCAGCTGGCTTTCCCCTCAGAGCAGGCCTGGGAAAGAGAGAGGGAGGGCAAGCAAGATGGAAACTGGGTCTTTATGTACTCTAATCTCAAGAGATATCCTATCACTTTTGTCATATTCTATTTGTTACAAATGTGTCACTACACCCAACTTAACATTCAAGGAAAGATTACACAAATACCAACAGGCAGGGGTCACTGGGGACATTTTAAATGCCATAGACTGCAGAAATGAAAAACAAAAACTGTCATTGTTTGCTTATTATGTAGTGAATATGTAGGAAATAAAAAAAAAAAAATCACACTAGATGTTTAGAATAGAAAAGACTAGGGGCACCTGGGTGGCTCAGTCAGTTGAGTCCAACTTCAGCTCAAATCGTGATCTCACGTTTCTTGAGTTCAAGCCTCACATCAGGCTCTGTGCTGACAGCTCAGAGCCTGGAACCTGCTTCAGATTTTGTGTCTCCCTCTCTCTCTATGCCTTCCTCTCTCTCTCAAAAATAAATACACATTAAAAAAAACAGGAAAGCCTAGCAGGGAGTTTGGATACAAATATCAGTACACAAAAATCAGTTTTATACTATATATAAGCAAGAAGCTGAAAGTGGAAATTTTAAAAATAGCCCCCTTCATAATAGGATCAAACAAGAGGTATTTTTCAGTTCAATAATAACTAGTGAAGTTAGGGATGGATACTATTTACTTTTGCATATACTTGAAATTTTTAATACTAACATATTTTTTAAAAGTATCAAATACCTAGGAACACATCTAACGATTTGCAAACCTTCGCAGAGATTTTTTTTCTCATTTATTCTAAATAAATGGAAAGATAAACTATGTTCATCCACTGGAAGACTTAATATTGTAAATATAGCAATTATCTCCAAATTGATTTATAAATTCAATACAATCCAAATCAAAATCTCAGAGGTGTGTGTGTGTGTGTGTGTGTGTGTGTGTGCGCACATGTGTAAAGCCTGACAGGCTGATACTAAAATCTGAGTAAAAATGGAAAAAGTAAAAAAAACATATACAGTAGAAGTCTTTGGCTAAACCATATCCATAACACAAAGTAAAACCATAATGAGATACCATTATACACCCACCACATTGACAACAATTCAAACTCTGACAATAGCAAGTTTTGGTGAGGACATTAAGCCAAAAGAACTCCTAGACACTGTCAATGGGAAGGTTTACCGGAGCGCAAAGAAAGCAGAAGTAGACTTATTCTTTGCTCTAAACATCATTCTAAGATCTGAAAACAAATCCTGAAATACTAAAAATCTCCCATTCCTTTACCTATTCGGAGGGAAAAGTGGTATCCAAACCAAGAGGAATACTTTTATCCACTTGTAAGTAAACAAAATCTGAGTCACATGTAGGAGGCATTCTGCAACAAAAGAACAGGGCCAGAGGGCAAAGGCAAGGAAATCCAGTCCAAAGCCAACTAGTGACTGTTACTCTTAAAATTTAGGGTAATTACTTACAGAAGAAGGCTTCCAGATGCTCCATACTCTAAGTGTACCATTATTTGCAAAAGGGCAAAGCAAACTGGGTCTTTATGTACTCTAATCTCAAGAGATATCCTATCACTTAGCCACAACGGACAAAGGCTCCTGAAGGCTCATAAAAAGCCTAAACATCACTCATTTTATCATAGAAATAAATGAATGATGTGAGGACACTGGCCAAGATGATGAACTTCAGCATCTGAAGATGTTTTCTAACTGAACTAAATAAATACCAAAAAAGAAACACCACAGAGCATAAAAAAACAAAAACCAGTATTTATTTACATTCCATTTACTTTCCAAAGGACGAGGAAGGTGGGAGAAATACAAAGGAAGTAGTCTTGTTTTACTTAACCTATTTGTGCTTTTCACGAAACAACAAAGGCCTGACTCACAATCACAGGAACAAGGGGACCCAAAAAGATTACTCAGTTCAATTTTCCATCTCCAGCCAAGACTGAAATTATACCACTGCAGGCAAATGAAAATCAACCCCACATATAGGTGAACACCAGTTAATATATGTTCTAAAAGAACCAGCTTTAGTTAAAGCTGTCATAACATCCAACGAATCTGCAATAAAAGACACAGTCATAATATGGAGCCTTAAGACTCTCTGTACAACAATGAAAACCAAATTTTACACAAAGAGAAGTCACAACTATTAAGCTGTGAAGTCAAGAGCATCACAGTAGCAGTACCCAGTGTCTCTCTTATTCAAGTACATACACTATTTTTAAAACTTGGTTATAACAAAGACATCAGTAACTGAAATGTACAATTATTTTATTAACACCATGAAAGATAACAAATAAAAAAATAAAACTACCCACAAATTTTGTAACAATTACAGACACGCATATTAACCATACCACTATACATTTGTCTCAACTTTTAACTGACTTGTACACTTTAAAAATAGCATTGGGTTTTACAAAAATACTGATAATGGCTCAACATTTTAGGAAGTCCGGTAACTTTATGTTTTCCGTAGCCTCTATTTTCTGCTCTTCTTTCTTCCATCGCCATAATCCTCCTATAACCACCAATTTGCTCGAGGCAACAGCAACAGAGATCTCTAAGAGCAATGTAAGTACTACATCCGAAAACTTCTAGTTCTTTGAAATGGTTGGAAAGGGTTTTTTAGTGCCCACATCAGGAGCTGTGGTTTCGGTTTCGGTTTTTCAGGAAACAGAAGTGCTTCACTTTCTGGTGTAGGAAATCGTTCTTGGTAGACTTCAGGATAGGATTTTTGAAACTAAAAAAAAAAAAAAAAAAAAAAAAAAAGATTCAAGATGAGTCAAAAAAAACCCACATAAGGGCCAATAAAATTAGGAGATCTAATTTTAAAATTAAAGACTTTCTGATCTGATTCCATACAAGCTGTTTTTGTTTTGTTTCAGTGTTTATTGTTCTCTATCAGAAAAGAGAATAACAAGACAACTAATCGTAATCAAATTCACTCCAACACAAATCCATTTCTTTTGGTAAGATCATTTGATTCCACTTGCTATAGATCTAATTCAATTTAAATTTGATCAAAGCTTCAAATACACTTCTCATTTTGGTCTTATTTCTTAAAATTTCCCCCAGTGCTAACTATAAATAGACTTCACTTTAAAAATATTCACAAGTAATCCTGACTTGAAAATAACTTATGTTCTACACAGTTAAAGAAAATTTTGGCCCAACTACATTTCACGATCTCCCAGCTTCTCCAACTCAGTCCCACCTGCTTCTGCTCAAATGGAAGGGAAAACATTCCAGTATATATGACTTTATGAAAAGCTTAAAGAGAAGCAATATGCTTTTCCTTCATCCTCAACACTGAACTCTTCTCCAAAATTACTGAGAAAAATACGATTGGGAGTCTAGAACTCTGGTGATCTGTGTATAATCCTATATGCATGATGTGATCAGGGATCAAGCTTGCAGGAGTCAGACTTCAAAAATAAAAACAATTCACTTAATCTGGAATCAATACTTTAAGAATGGTTGAAGTAAATCTAGTGTGAGTTAAACACTACTCAATGAAACCCTAAACCTTGTTCCTAGCAGGAACTAAAAACTTTTAGTGCTGCCCGAGGCAAAAAAAACAATTTGATACTGGTGATCTAAAACCAAAGCCTTTCCAGTTTTACACATTTTCTATTTGCAAATTCAGTATAATTTGCCTTTCAAAAAAAAAAAATCAAAAGGAACCTGTCCTCATTTGATAGTTTCTCTGAATTTAAAGTAATTACTCCACTAACACATCAAGCCACATACCAAAACAAAGGACAAATAATAGAGAAGAGCTCCACAAATGAAGAGTTCAACAATGGTAAAATATCTACACTGGAAAATAAAGACGTGGAAAACAGACCACAATTGTGTAAAACAATGAGACTGCCGGAATGTATAAATTGAGTAATATACTTTCAAAACTGCTATGTCATAGAAGATGAGATTTATGTGAAACTTAGTAAAACAGAGAATAAAAAGAAAAAATATAAGAACAGCAGGCAGAAGAAGAAATGACTTCTAAAGAATATTCTTCTTTTACCTGCTTCAGTTTTTTCTTCTTCTCTTTGCTGGAGAGTTTGGCATCTGTTATGACTTCTTCCAGCAAGGCTGCCAGAGGTTCCTGAGAGCCGTATGCTCTCTGGTATTCAAACTCCCCTGGACTGATCTGACGGCAAAATGAGGGAGCAGATAGAGTGATATCCATATCAGCTCCTGGGTATTTTATCTAAGGCAAAAGGATTAATAGTGAATGGCATAAGTATATTTTCACATAAACTGCAAAAATTAGTTCAGATCAAATACAGCATATCTCCTACTAAGGGTACCACATCATTCTTCAATTTGGGGAAAACTCTTTGGTAAAAGGTAACAGTGTTTCTATAACTTCAAAAAAAATATCACAGTCACAGTTTTAAGTAAGAGATGTTTACCTTTTTAAACCCAAGATCCATTTTAATAAATAAAAAACCTGAGTGTTCTTTTAAATAAAATCTTAAGTTGAAACATAAACTAAACATGTTGACAAAAATGATTCAAAACAATTATAATATTGACCACACTTTGTGGATCCCTTCCCACATCTGGAGAATCTGATCCTCTCTTTCTTGGGGATGGACAGAGAAACACATATAGCTTGGCTGTTATGTAGAGAGAAGTTCTACAACCATCTCCAAATATGTTAATACTGAAAATCAAGAAAAAAAATATTCAGACATTGTATAGGGCAAAAGGGAAAAGGAAGAAAAAAGAGGAAACATAATACCAAGACCTATAAATAAACGAGCATCCATTAAAAATATTTAATTTCAGGGGCATTTGGGTGGCCCAGTTGAATAAGCATTGGACCTTGCTCAGGTCATGATCCCATGGTTTGTGAGTTCTAGCCCCACATCAGGCTCTATGCTGTCAGCACAGAGCCTGCTTCAGATTCTCTGTTCCCCTCTCTCTCTGCCCCTCCCTGCTCATTCTCTCTCTCTCTCACACAAGTAAGTACGTAAAAACTTTAAAAATACATATATTTAATTTACATAAAGCAAATATCAACAGGTATAAAGGGAGAAACTGACGGTAATACAATCATAATAGGAGACTTTAACACCCCACTTACATCAATGGAGAAGTCATCCAGACAGAAAATCAACAAGGTTAGATGGACGTAATAAATATGTACAGAATATTTCATTCAAATACAGCAGAACACACATTCTTTTCAAATGTACATGGAACAGTCTCCAGCATAGATCACATCTTAGGCCACAAAACAAGACTCAGTAAATTTAAGAAGACTGAAATCATATCAAGCATCTTTTCCAATCACAACAGTGTAAAAGTAGAAATCAGTTATCAAAAGCAAACAAAAAAACAAAAAACCTGAAATAAACAAAAACATGTGCAACTAAATAATCAATGGATCAATGAAGAAATCAAAGAAGAAATTAAAAAAAAAATACATGAAGACAAATGAAAATGAAAACACAATGGTCCGGGGCACCTGGGTAGCTTAGTCAGTTGAGACCCAAAATCTTAAAACTCCCAAAAGAAAACATAGGCTATAATCTCTTGGACATTACCCTAAACAACATATTTATGGATATGTCTCCTCAGGCAAGGCAAACAAAAGTAAAAATAAGCTCCTGGGACTACACTAAAATAAAGAGATTTTGTATAGCAAACAAACAAACCAAATCAAAACAAACCAAACCAAACAAAAACAAAAACCCCCTCAACAAAACAAAAAGACAACACAGTGAATGGGAGAAAATATCTGCATATGATATATCCAATAAGGTTATACTATCCAAAATATAGAACTTATATAACTCAACATCAAAAAAACAAATAATCTGATTTAAAAATGGGCAGAAGACCGGAAAAGACATTTTTCCAAAGACGCACAGATGGCCAATAGAAACATGCAAAGATGCTCAACATCACTAATCATCCAGGAAACAGAAATCAAAACCACAATTAGATACCACCTCATACCAGTCACAATGGCTAGAATCAAAAAGACAGGAAATAACAACTGCTGGCAAGGATGTGGAGAAAAGGAACCCTCGTGCACTGTTAGTGGAATGTAAATTGGTGCAACCATTTTGGAAAATAGTATGAAAGTTCCTCAAAAAATTAAAAACAGAACTACCATATGATCCAGTAATTCCTCTTCTGGATGTTTACCCAAACAGAATGAAAATACTAATTTGAAAATAAATATGCACACACCTACGTTTATCACACACGAAGAACAAAACCTTGCCATTTGCAACAATTAAGGATAGAGCTAGAGAGTATAATGCTAACAGAAATAAGTTACTTAGAGAAAAAAATTACCATATAATTTCACTCATATGTGGAATTTAAGAAACAAACCAAAAATAAATAAATAAATAAATAAATAAATAAATAAATAAATAAGCAAGCAAGCAAGCAAAGGGATAAAGAGAAAAACAAACCAAGAAACAGACTCTTAGCTATAGAGAACAAACTGATGGTTACCACAGGACAGATGGTGGGGGATGGGTAAAAAAAGGTTATGGGGATTAAACAGTGCACTTGTCATGATGAACACTGGGTGATGTACAGAACTGTTGAATCACTATATTACACTCTTGAAACTAATATAGCACTGTATGTTAGCTATACTGCAACTTCAAAAAAAAAAGTGTTATATACATGGAACATTACTCAGCCATAAAAAGAATGATATCTTGCCATTTGTGGTAACATAGATGGACCTATAAGATATTTTGCTAAGTGAAGTCAGATAGATAAAGTCAAACACCATATGATTTCACTTACATCTGGGATATAAAAAAAAACAAACAAATTAAAAAAAAAACAAATTTACTCTCATATACAGAAGAAGGGGCACAGGGATGGGGGGAGATAGGCAAATAGATGAAGGGAATTAAGAGGTAAAAACTTCCAGTTAGAAAATATAAATAAGTCATAGACATGAAAAGTACAACATAGAGAATACAGTCAATAATGTAACAATGTTGTATAGTTACCATACTCATTGTGAGGAGCACTGAGTAATGTACAGAACTATGGAATGGCTATGTTATACACCTGAAACTAATGTAACACTATGGCAATTATACTTCAATTAGAAAGAAATTAAAGTGTTTTTTTAGGTAATAATTTTTTTCTGTACATGTTCCTTAAAATGTTTTATTAACTGTTAGATATTAACAAATATTATCTTATCCATTTCCTGATGGGATATATTAAAACGTCCCATTGCAATTGTGGATTTTCAAGTCAACTTGTAATTTTGTCATAATTATACATTCTGAGGATCATAATGTGCATACAAGTTCAAATATTTTTTCCTCCAATTTTATTTTTTATTAAATTTTATTAAATTTATCATTATTCTTAATTCCAAAAATTTACATCACGGTTTTGCCAGTGCCTTCTTGCCAAAGATTACCAGGATGACATCTGTGGTCAAAAAGAGAGAGGTAGAATGAATTGTACTGCTAAAGATGACCACAAACCATAAATAACAATGGGATTGTATTGGGGTATGTGGCTGGTTCAGTCGGGGGAGCACGCGACTCGATCTTGGGGTTGTGAGCTCAAGCCTCACGTTAGGTGTAGAGATTACTTTAAAAAAATTAAATCTTTTAAAAAACAAGAACAGTGAAGTCTGTCAATGCGAAGGTGGTCAAATGGTCTAGGATATGGACTTGTGAAACTCTTATAGAAATTAATACATTTAAAAAGCAGACATTTTTACAGGGGGATTGGGAACAAAGCACACCCACAGACGCAGGGAAGACCCATGCCCAATAAAGGCCTTCATGCTAGGCTGAAGGGGAAGACTTTTCTTTGCATGGAGCCAGTCTGCAAAGAGGTGATGTGGGTGTTTTATCAAATGCCCAAGTTTCAACAAAAGATCATAAGGCATACAAAGAAACTTGGAAACATGGTCCACTAAAATCAAATCCTAAATCTCCAGAAAGCAAGCCTAACAAAACACAGGCCTCAGACTTTAGTAGACAATGATTTTTTTTTTTTTTTTTTTTTTTTTTACTTTACACCCAAGTTAGCATGTAGTGCAACAATGATTTCAGGAGTAGATTCCTGAACGCCCCTTAGGTCAATAAATTTTTAATTAAAGAATTTTACATGTGATTCTTTGCACTGCCAATCACCACAGTTTCTCCAAAATCAGAATCATAATCTTCAAAATAGCCCTTTTGAAAAGCACTTTGGTTCAATCCCCAGTTGTCACTGTCACTCCAGAGTTCTTTTCAGTTGGACTTCTTTGATCTCCACTTGAATATGGACAGACTTCAAAAATACCCCACACATTTAGGGTCAGAGTAGATGGATCTGATCTTCCTGGTGCTCAATTTCAGACAACCTCTAAATGTAAATGAGTGCAAATCATAATCACCCCTAAACTATCCCACCCTAAAACTGTAGAGATTGTTGGGATATGCCAATACCTAAGACTTAAAAAATTTGACTATTACATCTTTCACATAGTTTTAGCAGAAAGACGTCTTGTAGTTCTTCCTACAGATCTAAACACATAGTTCTGTGAATACAGTAAACCACACATATACTCTATGAGGAGTTTCCAATGATGTAGGTCTAGAGACAAAGCCCCATCAGGATAGACCTCAGTTAAAGTGTTCCATCTTCCCAAAAATATAACACCTTTTGTTCTTCTGCAGCCAGAAGCCTAGTAAGGAAAATTCTAGATATCTATGATTAAAGATAGCAAAGGAAGAAGAGGACTGTAGTCAAGGCTGATAAAAGGTTGGTGTCAAAAATAACACCTACCTCACAATTTATCTATCCCAGGATCAGCTGTGTAATTTCCCCAGAACAATCCAAGTAACATTGTTCATTTTCAGAGAAGCACTTTCCTAAATCTCACATGCTGTAGGGGCTGAGTAGTCCACATGAGAGAACAGAAATCTGATACTGAAACAACTGGTCAGCAATTCTGAGTACTTCCAACAGAGAAAATGTAATTGGACAAATGAGTGCTTACTGGTTTTATGTAGTGCCAGAGCAGTGCCCTCCTCAAGATCATGATAATGTGCAGTTAAATGAATCAGCACAGCTCAGCCTTCTGATCCTCAACTGAGAGCAAAGGGCTCAGTTATAAGCTGCTGCAGCATATGCCTGTGCTATGGGACACACAAACCCAACAAGCATATAGAGGAACATAGCTACTGCTATCAATTCTCCCTGCAGAAATTCAGTGAAGTATTTCTTCTTTACCTTTTTTATAGGTTAGGGTCATAGAAATATTGGGCGGAGGGAAGATTTAACTAAAACAGCACTAAGGTTATACTTTTTACCCGTTAAAACAGCAAAGGTATATGTGTTAATGATAATACCCAAAGTAGCACAAGGGTGCAAAGAAATGAACACTTTCTTAGACAATTCATGGGAATATACATTGGCATAATCATTCTAAAGGGAAATTTGGCAATATGCAATCAATACTTAAAATACACCCACATCTGACTTGATTTCAGCTCAGGTTGTGATCTCATGGTTGCGATATGGAGCCTTGCATCAGGCTCTGTGCTGATGGCATGGACCCTGCTTGGGATTCTCTCTCTTTCTCTCTCAAAATAAATAAATAAACTTAAAACAAATTATTCTTAGAAAATAATCAAGGATTACCACCACACCCCCCCCAAAAAAAAATCTAGCTACAAAAATATTTACTGGTAGGTTGTTTGCAAAATAGAGGGGGAAATGGAAACAATCTAACCAAAGAAACCCATTTAAATAAATTATGGTATATATCCATATTACCGAACACTATACTATCAATAATAACAATACTGTGGAATGACATAACACTAATGATGATGATAATATTAACAGCAGCTACCAACGGAGGGCCTAGTATGTGATAAATATTATTCTAAGCACTTTACACATCTTAAGCCATTCAATCCCTAAACAACCCCAGGAGGTAGGTATTGACTATTATTATCCCACTCTACAGATAAGAAAAGAGGGATGTCAGGTAGAGGCTGAAGCAGAGACATTTTATAAAATGTGCCCAAGGTCACAGGGCCAATAAAGGGTATATCAAGAACACAAGTACCACTTAGCTCCAGGGTCTGAGCTCTCAACAACCCTGGTGTCAGTCAAGAATATTTAGTGATATGGGAAATATTTCTTGTTGTACTATCAAAAGAAAATAAGGTATAAAAGAAAAGAGCAAGAGTGAGAGAGAGAGAGGAAAGGGGAGGGGAGGGAATGGAAGGGAAGGGAGAAGAAGCGGGGAGGCAAGGCAAGACAAGACATGACACAGAAAAACATCTGAAAGACGATAATACTAACTGAATAGGTAGTGTTACTCTTAGAGTTTTTGGTGTACATTTTCTATAGTTTCCAAATTCTTTCAATAGATTAGGTTGACAATTACCCAAAATTTTTTATTTTAATTTTTAAATTGCACACTGAAACAGGTGAACCGTTATTCACCCTGAAAATACTTTGGGAGGTAGCAGCTCACTGGTCCTTAATCGTGGAACCTCAAAAAGTGCTTAAGCAGAAAGAGGGCCAATCATTCCAAAGGAGCTAAGCAGACCTTTTGCTTGCATTTATCAAGTTTCTGCTCCCACAGGCTGACATACAAACCCCACTTGGGGCCCACATAATAGTTATGCATTACATTTCTTCTGCATCATTTTAACAGAACAATAGTAAAAGCTACCTTTCAACGAGTACCTGCTATAAGTCAGACATTTATGCTAGGGGTTTTACAATACAGTATTCTACTCTTAGCAACAATTTTATAGAGCAGGTATGGCCCATTTTAACACTTGCAGAAACTACAATTCAGAGAGGTTAACAGACTTGCCCAAGGCCACAAAACCAGGAAAAGGGAAAACCAGGAACTGGCCCAGCCAGGACTTTACAGCTCTAAGGCCATTCTTCTACCACACCACGTTTTTTGGAGGCAGTGTGGTATGAGAGACCACGGATTCTGGAAATTGAGTTTATCTGTGTGAATCCTGGCTCTGTGACGTAAATTCTCCGTGCCTTAGCTCACTGATCGAAAAAATGCAAATATCGCTTCTCGGCCTTTTGGCTAAGATCAAGTGTGAAAAAATGCAAATATCAATTGTATGTAGGTCACAGGGCGATTATGATCAAGACATGTATTACACATAAATCATTTCCATCAGGAAGTATATGCAGATTCTAAACAAATTCATTTAAGGAAGTTGCAATCAGAAGTATGCAGCATTGATTACATAACCAAACCAAGTAAGCATTCTATAAGTTTTCAATTAATACCAAACACATATAGAGCTTACCATGCAGCAAGCCCTGTTGGAAGCACTTTGTACAGATTTATTCACTGACTTCTTCCCAACAAGAGGTTCCAAGAAACCTAGCAAGTTTACATGACTTTCTTCTGGCAATTTTAAAGGACTGGTACCATCCCTTTCTTTACCTGGACTCTTCGTAGATGAGCCACACGCTCCTCTATGGAGGTCTGCAAGGCCAAAGGGACTTTCAAAATCTCTTGGTAATTGTCCATTAGAAACGTCACCAACCTCACAGCTAATAACTCATCCAAGTCTACTTCATCCTTGGAACACAAGATGCAACGGGAAAATGTCTGAACCATCTGAAACAAGAAGGGGAAGTATTTTTTCATGAAACACAGATGAAGTCTTCTTTCCCTACAATGAACTGAGTTCAATCTAATTTGCAAAAAACAAATGTGACTAGTCAGGGAGAAATGGCCCACAGGACAGGGTACACATCTAATCTGGCACCTGGCCATACCTGGTCATCTGAGATGGGCTGATTTTTATCAACCAGCAAAACAGAAGGTGCGTCTCATCTCACAGAGACTCAGCACACATGCTTGTCTGAGCAGTTTTTAAAGCACACCCCTTTACAGACAGTTTTAAACATATATAAACGAATTCTGAAAATTATTATCACTACCATTACTTGAATCATGTTGCATTTCAAAGTTCAAAGTACTTTAAAGCCATTTAGTTTACTAATATCCTTATTTCACTATTGATTTTTTTTTAAATCTGCTAGCACAACATAAATGCCTCAACAGTTATGTTTTTTCCCAGTTAATTGTAATTTTCTCTAGGATTTTGGGTGTACATTTGACAATCACATTTGAACAAAATCATTAGACTTTGTAACAAGTTCATTAAATGATTTGACTTTACAAAAAGCAGAAATATAAAAAATATTATGTAGCTGCTTTCATAGAAGGCATATTAACTATTTCCTTCTTTAATACTATCCTTTGGATAGATACTTTTTCCTTTTCCTACTAATTTTACTGCTGACAATCTTATTTTGAAACCTACAAGCATGAATCATGTAATTCTGCTTAATTAGACTTCATTTCATCAACTTACTGCAGAGGATCCTTTATTTTTCATTCACATGTACGTGTACAGAGAGACACGCAGACAGACATTTTTTACCTGGAGACTATGGACCTTAGGGAATCTGAATGCCTTGAAATTGTATGCAAAATTTTACATGTGTATCCTCCTGGGGAACAGTGCAAAGTTTTCTTCAGCCTTTCACAAAGGCCCATTAGCCCCATTACCTATCTACCCAACCAAAACCAAGGTCAAGAATCCCTCTATTGGGCACTGAGTGCTCCTCTGATCTTACCCCACCCCACACTTCTAAAACTGGACCAGAGGACCCCCAGAGGTACACCATGGTTCACCTGGACGTGAAAAGGACATACACCTCAAAGAAGCATCAAATTTGCTCTAAGGCCTCCAATTTTGAGGAAAATTAAAAATTTTTGTAATAAGAAATTCTAAACATAAACCCTATTTTAAAAGACATACTAACATTAGCAAAGTAGAATTTAAAATTAGCATATGTGGCACACATGGGTGGCTCAATGAGTTAAGCGTCTGACTTTGGCTCAGGTCACGATTTCACGGTTCATGAGTTTGAGCCCCACATCAGGTTCTGCGCTGACAGAGCACAGCCTGCTTAGGATTCTCTTTCCCTCCTTCCCTCTCTGCTCCTCCCCTGCTTGCTCTTTCTCTCCTTCAAAAATAAATAGATAGATAGATAGATAGATAGATAGATAGATAGATAGATAGGGGCGCCTGGGTGGCTCAGTCGGTTGGTTGGGCGTCCAACTTTGGCTCAAGTCATGATCTCACAGCTCATGAGTTCGAGCCCAGCATCGGGCTCTGTGCTGACAGCTCAGAGCCTGGAGCCTGCTTCGGATTCTGTGTCTCCCTCTCTCTCTGCCCCTAGCTCACTCACATCCTGTCTCTGTCTCTCTCAAAAATAAATAAACATTAAAAAAAATAATAAAACAGGGGCGCCTGGGTGGCGCAGTCGGTTAAGCGTCCGACTTCAGCCAGGTCACGATCTCGCGGCCCGTGAGTTCGAGCCCCGCGTCAGGCTCTGGGCTGATGGCTCAGAGCCTGGAGCCTGTTTCCGATTCTGTGTCTCCCTCTCTCTCTGCCCCTCCCCCGTTCATGCTCTGTCTCTCTCTGTCCCAAAAATAAATAAATGTTGAAAAAAAATTTAAAAAAAAATAAATAAATAAAATAAAATAAAATAAAATAAACAAAAACTTCAAAAAATAATAAAATAAAATTAGCATACATTGGTAAGCAAAACTGAGAATATTTTATGGACCCTAAGATCATAACCTGAGTGAACAAGTTCTCAATCTCCCTGCCAGGCTATCTGATCCAACTCTGTATTTTACTTCTTTCCTCTTTACCTCATTATACAGGCTGCATCCACTTGTTATAGTGACAAATGCTTCACAACCCTTTTTGTCGTGGAGGAAAGAATACTGTTTTCTTGAGAGACCGCTTATCCTCACTGTCCACCCTTCCTTCTCTTTATGTTGACAGTAGGCCCTAGGCAGCAGACCCCTTTAAACTCAGAGCCTATCCCTACTCACTCTCCACTTTGCATTATGTTATTTAAGACACTAACACCCAAAGTGTTTAGTGTTGGGGTGGTTTCCAAGCGATGGCTCTACAAGCAAGCCTGCCTTGCACCTTCCTCTGGCTGCCAAGCTAGTAAACTCTATTCAGGTGGATTTTATTGCCAAAACTGAAGTCAAGTTAGATGGTAGAGATCAACCTACCAGTGTTCGGGTACCAAGGCCATCACACAGGGGTGGCATCTCCTTATTTAGGCAGATTCTTGCCATCATCCTCATCAACAGCTGTAACTTCCTCCTATTTTCAGGTGGCAGGAGGAGGCAGCAAACTTGAAATGCTTCAATAGCCATTTTCTCTTTCTGTAACAAACCTGATTTAGAAAGAAGTTTTTAATCTTTTAAAACCAATAGCCAACTTGACTCCATTATGTTTACATTTTTCAAATTATGTACTATTAAAATTATATAGAACATGTACACATATCCAACTACGCTGGGCCCAATGATTATAGATCTAATGCATTGGCACCAAAAATACAAACCATCAACTAAGGATGACAAATATATAAAACAAATACAGCCATTTCCCTCTCTCAGATTTTTTGTAGTATTCTTTCCCAGCAAACCAAGAGCAGTCAGGTTAAGTCTAACCTAACACTCAACACTCACAGTTACTACAGGATGAAGACAGCATGAGCAAAGATATGAATGTGCCACTGCTGCCCTGAATTGCCCCCTTGTATTATGTCCCTGGGATGAGCAGGGTTACCATCTAACAGGATTCTCACGGACTGAAAACAGGTCCGATTGGCCTACAGTCAGACCACTGCCAGATGGCTGTACTTCTTTCCAAACAACACACATCAAATAACCCTTCCTCACACATAAGCTGTTCTTCCTAGCTAAGTGTACCGATTCAATCATGTTATATGCCAGCCCTCCTCAACCAAACTACAGTCTTCTAATACTGTGCTACAAATCACGGTTCTCTAATACTGTGCTCTCTTCAACCACATTTGTCCCCAGACACATCCACATCCAAACCCTCTAATGAGAAGAAACTGCTTTCATCAATTTATTTGTTCCATGTCCAACCTCTTCAAGTTCCCAATGGTTTCTCTTAGAGGCAAAACCATCTTTGGCACCCAGTAAGTATTTCTGACCATCTATGATATGCCAGGAACTGTGCCAAGTCCTGGAAATATGAAAATATGCCAGGTCCCTCACTCTGAAGAGCTGATGTGCTATGAGGAGACACCCATTAAAAAATTGTAAATGGCAAAATGTGAGAGGTGCTGCAAGAGACATCTGCAAGGGCAACATTAGGGAAATTATAAGTCATTCCTTAGGACACAGCACAGGCTTGGCATAGAAGTAAAGCTGGAAAGGTCAACAGAGATGAGACACGAAAAGGCCTTGAACGCCAGACTAAGGAGCTTGGGTTTGGCCCTGACGGCAGTGGGTGGGCATGGGAGAGAAAAGGAGGCAGAAGGGGAGCTTTAATACACCAAGTTCAATCCTAGATGTTCACTGAAAATACTGCTGCTGATTCTCATCACTAGACCTTCTTTCAACTCTATATAATCAGGTCTATGAAAAGAAAAAAGGTTTATGATCAAATATTAATTCTTTCTTTCACTTATCCAACAAATATTTATTAAGCCTTGCCTGTATTCCAGGAACTATTTTAGAAGAGGACATACAGTAGGAAATAAAAACAAAATCCTTGCCTGATGTCATGGAGCTTACTTTCCAGCAGATAATAAGCAAAGAGGTACAAACATATGGCAGGTGGAAAAATGCTATGGAGAAAAAAGAAAGGAGCAGGGGAGTGATGGGATGTGCTCAGAAAAACATTTCTGGTTTTTTGGGAAAAGTCTCTAAGGAGGTGAAATTTGAGCAGAGATCTGAAGGAAATGAGAGTAAGCCAGGGAAGTTATCTGAGAGACAAATTTCCAAGGTGGAGGAAAGAGCAATGACAGAGATTGTGACACGAGAGTATGTTTGGAGTGTGTGAGGAAAAGCAGTGAGGCCAGTGTGAAGACAGAAGAGTGTATAAGAGCATTCAAACAGGAAAGGAGGTTAGAGTGGAAGGTAAGAGCCACACCAGGCAGAACCCTGTAGGCTACCATTAAGAATTTTGAGTTTTATTATGAGTGACCTCAGAAAACACTGGAGGGTTCTGGGCAGGGGAATCATTAACCTGAATTACTTTTTACTCTGGCAGCTCTAGAGAGAAGAGATTGTAAGGGGGTAACACAGAAGGAGGAAGATGAGAAGCATGATGACAGTCTGGATAAGATAGAAGAAGTGGAACTAGTAAGAACTAATTAAATTCTAAATCTCTTTCTCCACAAAGCCTTCTACTTTTTCCATAAAACTTTCTATCACATTAGCCCACAAATCCCTTCTTTTTCCAAATTATAAACACCTTTTGACAGACTTTACCTTATTTTATTATGATTCATGTATATATACAATAGGTATATTGTATATATGTACTGTTTTACCAAAGAGAGAGCAAGCTAATTGAAAGCATAATCCATTTCCTTTGGCAAGCCTTACTTCCTGATAAAGTACAGGTGAACATTCAAATACCTATTTGTCAATAGAGTATTACATGGCTATTAAAAATGGTAAATTTTGAAGTTATGAAACAATATTTCCAGTACAATATTTATGAAGAAAATCACAATAATAAACCTTATAAAAATAAGGTAGTAAAAAGGAAAAGATCAAGACTACATCAATTTGCTTTTAATTTTCAGATTTCTTTGTTGGGACACTGTTAAACTAACACATAAAAGTTACATTCATCAAATCTTTTAAAAAGTCTAAATTCTAAACTTCCAGTTGCTTAAATCCCAAACTTGGAGTTGGTCATGATTCTGGGTTTTATGAAAATTAGGGTGAGAATGTATCAGTAAATCCATCTCAGGAATTAATCTACACAAACCTACACAAATAGGAGACAAAGTCCACCCTTGACTCGCATACATCCCAATAACTCACTGGGCCCCCCCGTGAAGCCAGGGACTCCCTTCCTTCTGCCACGGATCCCAAGTGAGAACTCCCTGCAATTCATTCCAATTGCCAACTTCCCACCTCCTGTAAAAAGAGAATGCCACTGATACCTTCCTCCATTAAATTCCTAATCTCCCCCAAAACAATGCCGCAGCCTCTGGCTGTGGAGGAGCCACCATCAATAGTTTGAATGAGGGAAGCTCCTGCTGAACAACACTCCAGAATGTGGAAGGAAGGAGAGTTGCTTATGCCCAAAGCTTGAAGAGTAACATGAAACTATGAGGCTCCTAATACTCCCTCCTGGAGCCTGGAATGCATTTTACCAGAGGAAGGAAGAACAAAACAAAACAAAACAAAACAAAACAAAACAAAACAAAACAAAACACTGTAGGGACTGACTAGGCCTACAGTACCATTAGCTTTTAACTACAGCTAAAATTCATAATGAATTAAGTATATTCTATAAATTGATCTTATAACTTAGCTGTCCTTTACAGCACTGCTTCTTGGGGAGGGAGGCAAGGAGCAGAACATTGTTCTAAACAACATACTCTGAAAGGTTTACAACAAAACCTGTCATTTTGACATAATTTAATAATTTATCAGATAAAATTAAAAAATTAAAGTGTTCCTACCTCCCAAAAGGTATAAAAATTGGTACTCCTAATGCCCCCTACTTGTTCTTTTTTTTTTTTTTTTTTTTGAGAGGGAGAGAGAGTGTGCATGAGTGGGAGGGTAGGGGTGTCAGAGAAAGAGAGAAAGAGAATGAATCTCAAGCAGGCTCCACGCTTAGCCTGAGGCAGGGCTCAATCCCATGACCCTGGGATCATGACCTGAACCCAAATTCAAGAGCCAGACACTTAACCGACTGAGCCACCCAGGCACCTCTATTTTTTCTAATTATACATTATCACCTCCTAATACACTACAGAATTTACTTTTTTGTTATCTACCATTGTTTCCCCTCTGCCTTACTAAAATGTAAGCTCTACACGGGCAGGGATTCCTTTCAGTTTTGTTTACTGATACCTCCAACAGGTAGAACACCACCTGGTAGATCACAGGTGCTTACTAAATATATTCTGTGGTGAACATGTGAATGAATGACTATATGAATGAAGGAATAACAATGAGTCCTCCCTTGCTAGGACTGGAACTAGAATATCTGGCTTAAGTCCCCGGTCCCATTGATTGTATATGCTTGGACAAGTCACTTAACCTCCATGAATCCCAATTAACCCAGCAGTAAATTGTGGTGGACGGCCATAGAACCGAATCATTGTACTGAACTGAGGGCCCATAGGCTATAAAAGAAAGCCTACGTGAATTGAAACTTTTAATAGCATTGATGATAGGTGCTGCTGCTGCTACTACTACAATTACTACTACTAAATTAAAGCATTAAGACTAATACCAGGGTGGAAAATAGGATGCAAATCAGATGCAACTTTGGCTAGATTTTCTTAAAAAGTCAGTTAAGAAATGTACTGTACACTAGTACACAGACATGAATTTGGCTCTGGATCTCTGTGATGATAGAATAAATAAAGTCCCACAATGCCCCAGCAGAACTGTATTACTGAGTAACAAATCATCTAAGAATGCCCTCCTCAAGCCTATATGCCTCAGCAGTTGCATAACCCCATGACAGAGGATGGAAAAAAATATAAACATATGTAAACATCATCTCATGCAATGGTTATGTCAACTTGACCATGCGTAATTCAGAAAGACTCACAATTATGACTTTTTGGGTCACTGGAACAATCTCATGCCCACATTATTATTAGGTAAAAACAGCTATGTCTGACTTACTGATGTTAGAAGATCTATAACAACCCTTAAATTTTTCTTGACTTTTTAGCTGAAAGAATGTGGATGCCTTTGTTGCCATCAATGACAGAACTATCACAATATTTGGTAGTTGGCCCCTTGTTAACCTAAAGATTATAGAAGTCTTTGTTAGAATTAACTACTAATGTATAATGTACAACGCTATAGTCTTAAAACTTAGGTGAAAGTTGTTCTTTAGGCAAAAGGCTTACCTTTCAACGGCGTTTAATTTGCTAACTGACATAGCAACTGTGTGGCTGAACACAAGATTTCAAGGATGAACTACAACAGCTGACCTGCTTTTGTTGCTTACTCCAATCAAGTAATTCAAATAGATAAAAAGTTCATTGAGAAAAACACCAAAGAAATTATCTCATGTCCATAAGTGGCAAGAATTAGGAGTAGGGACTCACCTGACATGAAAGCAAGACTTGCTACAAAGCTATAGTTAATTAAACAGTATGATGCTACCATGAGAAAACATAAAAGACCAACACGACAAATTTGGAAGTCTAGAAACAGGCCCAAGTATGCTTGGGAACCTGATACATCACAGAAATGTCATCACCAATCAGCAAGGAAAGAATGGTCTGTTCAAAAAAGGTGTTTGGAATAGCCTAATAACCATATGTCAGGAAAAAAATTAAATCACTAAAATTAAATTATTAATTTACACAAGGCCCAGACTAACCCTCCCTCCACAAACAGCTAGAAAACTGGACAAATTTTATGCAATAACAATTTCTATACATGGGATAGCGAAACAGTACCATAATTCCTGAGAAAAGAGAACAAAACAAACAAGCTCTACAATTTCCCCACATTATGCCTAGAGGCACATTCTAAATCATGTATCAGAGACAGAGAGCTCAAGCAGATGGAAGAGACAGACTGGAGTTTGTGGAGGCTGAGTCAGCTGGACATTGCAAAGCAGAGTTCCAACTGCAGGGAACTAAACAGAAGAAGGGTTCCATAAACCTGCATAGAAATCCCCTGAGACTCTGATGAACACTGAAATGCATATACATGATTAAGGCAAAACTCTAGGAGGTCATACAAAAAACAACCAGTGAGCTTTGAGCTGAACAGTTCCCAGAGCTCACATAGAAGAGAGCCCTGCTGATCACTGAAGGCATTCCACAGAAAGCCCAGCAGGATTATGCTTCAATAGTAGGACCAAACTTCACTTCAGTAAAGGTTAATCTAATCTGGCCTTAAAAACAGATTTAAAAATAAGACCCAAATGAATCAAAAAGAAATTCAATTAAATTAACTGCCTAAGAGAACAAAGCTTACCTCTTCAAAGGAAGATAACAAAATTCAGATACTCAACAAGGAAAAACATTTTGTTCAAACAAAATCACGAGACATACCAAGAAGCAAAAAAGTATGACCCATGGCAGGAGAAAAAATTAGTAGAAAATCATAAAAATAGCCACAGATAAAGAACTTAGAGAAAAGTATGTTACAAAAGATATTCTATGTTCTCATATTATTAGAAAATATATAAATACAGGAAGGAGAAAATGGAAGATATAAAGAAAAACCAAATGGAACTTCTAGAAATGAAAAATCCTCATCCTCAAAAGAAACACTCACTAGGTGAGAACCATAGCAGATTAACACTTCAAAAAAAGAAAACTTAAATTCACAGTAAATGAATCAGCCAAAATAGAAGCAAAGTAGGCAAAAAAGTAGGGAAAAAAATAAACAGAGCTGCAGCAAACTGTGGGAAAGCATCAGATGACCTAAACTCTGTGTCATTAGAAAAGTAGGAGTCACAGAAAAAAATATTTGAAGAAATAATTGCTAAAAATGTTCCAAATTTGGTGAAATCGATAAATCAACAGAATAAAGAAATTCAATGAATCAAAGGGCAAAAAACACAAAAAAAAACTCTTAAAAGCACATTATAATTAAATTCCCAAAATCAGTGATAAAGAAAATCTCAAAAACAGTCAGAGGGAAAAAAGGCACATTACAAACAGAAGAACAAAAATAAGTAATGACCATAGACTTTTCTTCAGAAACTACTCAAGCCAGAAAACACCTTCAAAGTGCTAAATAAAGAAAATTATCTTAGAATTCTATATCCATTGAAAATACTTTCCAGAATTAAGTCTGAAGAAAGACGTTTCAGAACCCCAACCTCCCTCTAAAAATCTACAGCCAAGAGACCTATACCATAAAAATGTCACAGGACATTATTCCAGCAGAAGGAAAATGATACCAGATGGTAATGATACCAGATGGATCTGCATAAAGGAATGAAGATTCCCAGAAAAGATTAATATGTGAATAAATGAAAAGAATAATATGTGAATAAAAGATTGCTTTGTGTTCCTTAATTTCTTTAAAAGAAAATTACCTACCCAAAGAAAAAATAACATACAGCAGGGTTTATTACAAATGTTATAAAAGAATATATCACACAAAATGGATGATGATAATATCAGAAAGGATAGAAAAGAGAAAAAAAAAGGATACGGTAACATGATAACATTATATGTGAAGAAATATGATATTTAAAGGTAAGCAATGGTTTCTTGAGACAAAAAGCATGAACCATAAAAGAAAATGATAAAATAGACTTCATCAAAACTAAAAGCTTCTGCTTTTTCAAAGACATTGTTAAGGAAAAGAAACAAAAGACCACAATTTGGGAGAAAATATTTACAATACATAATCAAAGAAAGGACTTATAGGCAGAATATGCAAACACCTCTTACAACTCAATAAGAGAACAAACAAGCCAATAAAAAGCAGAATATTTCAATAGACACTTCACAAAAGAAGATAACAGAAAAGCCATTGGGCAAATGAAAACATGCTCAATATAACTAGTCATTAGATACATACAGCTAAAAACCACAGATATAGCACTACCCACCTACTAAGTGAGCTACAACAAAAGACTGACAGTATCAAATGTTGACAAGGATGTAGAACTACCAAAACTCTTACACATCATTGATGGGGATGTAAAATGGCACAACAATTCTGGAAAATACCTTGTCAGTTTCATAATGAAAGTAAATATACATTTATCATATGACTCAGCAATTCCACCCCTAACTATTTACTCAAAAGGAGTTAAGATACATGTTCATACAGCTTTATTCATAATGGCCCAAGAATGGATACAATCCACCTGTTCTGCAACAAGTAAATGGATAAACCAATTATGGTTTGTAGTATATCCATGCACTAGAATACTCAGCAAAACAAGCCAGATACAAAGTACATAGTGTATAATTCCACTTGTATGAAACGCTTAAAAAGAAAACCTAATCTATCAGATAAAAAGCTTCTATTTCTTGTTGTCTGGTGCCAGGGGTGGCGTTGGGGACTAAGAGAGAGCACAAGAGAACCTTCAGAACTAATGGAAATGACCTGTTAATTTAATGCTAATTACACTAGTATAAACTCATCAAAACTCACTGAACTGTACTCAAAATGAGTGCATATTAATTGTATATTATGTATGTTAATTATACCTTAATAAAGTCAACTTTATAAAGTTAAAATAAATTATTTATTCATTTAAATAAATTAAACAAATCAAGAGAAATTAGAGCCCTAAACATGAGAAATGCAAAACTTAAAAATCTTAAAAGTACAGAATCTCTTTGTGAAAGATTTCTTAAGATACACAAGTAAATTAATTTGACCAAAATAGAACATAAAAGGTTTTTTTTTACCTTTTGATTAAAACCAAAAGAGAAGCCACAGACTATAAAATATATTTGCAAGACACAAGGTATGAAGAATTAGTACCTAGAATATATTTTTAGAATGAAGAAAGAAAGAAAGAAAGAAAGAAAGAAAGAAAGAAAGAAAGAAAGAAAGAAAGAAAAGGGAAGGAAGGAAGAAACCAAGAGAAAAAAATGGGTAAAAGACAGAAAAAGTATTTCACCCAAGAAGAAATCCATATGACCAATAAACAGCAACAAGATTCCTTTTCACACATATCAGACTGCAAAAATTAAAAAGCCCCAGCAATTGTTTGGCCTTGTAACATGTAGCAACAGGGCCAGTTGGGGATCTTAAGCCACGTTTGGGGGTTTGGGGGGGTTGCTGACACTGCTGCCACGTTTGATCATGTGCAATGACAGGCTTTGATAACAAACACAGATTTCTACCAGACAAGTTACAGCATTGATGACCAATCACAGCAATCCTATGACTACGGAGGAAGTAGAGAACCCTATAGCAAACAGTTTGCTGGCTATGACTACTCACAGCAAGGCCAATTTGTCCCTCTAGACATGAGGCAGCCATAACAGCCACATACCGGGCCAATTTTCCAGCCAACTCAGGCATACACTCTAACACATTAGCTTGTCTATGGAAAACACTTTGAGGATAAGCCACCTTTATTAGAAGAATCAGGTATCACTTGTGACCACATCTGGCAAAAAACATGAACAGTGTTACATCCATTACAAGTGGCAGATGGCAGCATCATGAATGTGACTGATTTGGCACAACCAATGGTTTTTTGCCTTGCCTTTGGAGCCACATTGTTACTGGCTGGCAAAATCCAGTTTGACTATGTATGTGGCATAAGTGCACTTGGATGTCTAGGAATGTTTTTGTCTACTAAACTGAGTATGACAGGTGTTTCATTTGGTTGTGTGGCAAGTGTCCGTGGATACTGTCTCCTTCCCATGATCCTACTTTCCAGCTCTGCAAGGAATGGCAAGAGTCATTCTCACTGCTGGAATTATTGGATGGTGCAGTTTTTCCCCTTCCAAAATTTTTAATTCTGCATTAGCCATGGAAGAACAGCCACTTCTAGTAGCATATCCCTGTGCTTTGTTGAACGCAGTCTTTGCCCTAATTTCCATTTAATGAACTGAATTTATCTGGCATGTGGACATCACTGGGCCAAAAAGGACTCTGAACTCTTAAACTAGACCAGTGAACTGCTACAGGGCATCTCTCATGCAGATCTAAATTTTGGCTTTTGGCACGGTAGAAGTAAAGATTATCTTTTGTTCATTTTTATAGAACTTCTGAATACTATCTTGGATTTACCTGCAGCATGAGTAGCTTTAAATGTTTGTGCTTATACAAATAAGAAGTGCTATTTCTTTCCTGTTCCTGTGGCCTTTGAAAAAACAAGTGTTTTTTCTTGTAAACTATTAAAATGCTTTTGACAGAATTTTAACAACTGTGGGAAACTAACCACAGAGCTGATAACCTTTCTCAAAACCACCCAATCATAGTTAAGAAGACACAAGACTTATTGCAGAAATAGTTCTCCAAGGGATTAAGAAAGAAAAATTGCCTGTATTCTCCAGTTAGATGAGCTTGAAGCAAAAATGCAATCCCAATGTAGAGTTTTAGGAGTTTGCCCTTCAAAAATTTGATATTCCTTTAAATTATCTCATGGAGTTTTGCTAAAATTCAACAATATAAGAAGTTCACAATCTACTTTATTGTAGATGGAAATATGAACACCTGTTGAGATTAGCATTAAATAAACCATAATGACATAGACTGGCCATGTTAATGTATATAGTTGAATCTCCAAGTTTCCTGGGGGGGGGGGGGGGCAGAAATCAACACTTTTTTGAGAAAAATACTTAAAATGTCACAATTTCAGTACTGCAGTTATTGATGTAAAGTGCATTTGATGCTTAGTAACTAAATTTTTCCCAATTAAAAAAATTTAATGCCTGATGAAACCAAGCATTGGTAAAAAAAAAAAAATGGTCCAACAGAAATATATTTCTAATATATGTGTAAGTTGCTGTGACTCTGGAAAGCAATTTGCTTCAACTAGTAAAGATGTAAATAGCAAACAGCCCAGTTGTTCAGCTTCTAGATATAGAGAAAGACATGGATGTTTTGTATCACTGCACAGTATATGTGTTAAATTAGGGTGATGGGCACATAGATGTCTCTTGTATTACTCTCCACACTGACAATTTAACCACTATCCTCCTCCCAAATAGTACTTAAAGTGAAAGTTTGGAAATCAGATTTCAGGGTCACTCATTTCATGTCACTGGAGAATTATTTTTTCTACAGACAATATTTCCAATAACAATGAACACAACAACTACTAAATCTTGGCTTCTATATATCATTCTCTACTCACAGGAAGCAAGAATCCTTGAAGAAATGCCTGAGAAAGAAAGAATAAGGACCTTTCCTGCCAGAAAATAAGAAAGTGTTCCAAGAATGATAGGGATGTGGTTTAAAAAATATATAATACATGAGCTAGTTTTTAAGGACCTCCTTCAGGGATTCCAATTACAAGTATATTAGACTACTTCATATTGCTCTATATGTCACTAGGGCTGTGTTTGACGCATGTTGTTTGTTTTGTTTCTAGACCCTGTTCCCTCTGTGCTTTCTTTAGGCTAGCTTTTATTACTGTATATTTAAGTTCACCGATCTTTTCTTCTGCAATGTCCAATTTGTTCCTAAACCCATTCAATGAAATTTCCACTTATAATACTGTGCTTTTTTAAGTCCTAAAGTCCAATTTGGTTCTTTTTCTCTGTTTTTTTGTTATGAAATTATCTTTAAATGTACAATTCAGCAGTTTTTAGTATATTTATTAAGTTAGGTCCATCACCACTATTTAATTCCAGAATAATTCTGTCACTCAAAAAAGAAACCCTCATACCAATTAACACTCACTCCCCATTCTCTCCTCCCCTCACCTCGTAGAAAACACTAATCACAGCCACAGATTTGCCTGTTTTGAACATTTCATATAAATGGAATCATACAAAATAAGGTATTTTGTGTCTGGCTTCTTTCATTTAGAATAATGTTTCAAGGTTCAACCATGTTATAGCATGTAACAATACTTCATTCCTTTTCATGGCTGCATAATATTCTATCATGTGGATATATTAAATATTTTCATTCATTTTTTTTAGTTTGTTTTTTAATTTCATTTTTTATTTTTTAAAATTTACATCAAAATTGGTTAGCATATAGTAAAGCAATGATTTCAGGAGTAGATTCCTTAATGCCCCTTACCTGTTTAGCCCATCTCCTTTTCCACAACCCCTCCACCAAACCTCAGTTTGTTCTGCATATTTATGAGTCTCCTCTGTTTTGGCCCCTTCCCTGTTTTTATATTATTTTTGTTTCCCTTCCCTTATGTTAATTCGTCTTGTCTCTTAAAGTCCTCATATGAGTGAAGTCATATGATTTTTGTCTTTCTCTGACTAATTTCACTTAGCATAATACCCTCCAGTTCCATCCACGTAGTTGCAAATGGCAAGATTTCATTCTTTTTGATTGCCAAGTAATACTCCATTGTATAGATATACCGCCTCTTCTTTATCCATTCATCCATCGATGGACATTTGGGCTCTTTCCATACTTTGGCTATTGTGGATAGTGCTCCTATAAACATGGGGGTGCATGTTTGCACCTTCAAAACAACACACCTGTATCCTGTGGAAAAATGCCTAGTAGTGCAATTGTTGGGTCGTAAGGTAGTTCTATTTTTAGTTTTTTGAGGAACCTCCATACTGTTTTTCAGAGCGGCTGCACCAGCTTGCATTCCCACCAACAATGCAAAAGAGATGCTCTTTTTCTACATCCTCACCAATATCTATTGCTGCCTGAATTGTTAATGTTAGCCAAGCTGACAGGTGTGAGGTGGTATCTCACTGTGGTTTTGATTTGTATTTCCCTGATGATGAGTGATGTTGAGCATTTTTTCATGTGTCAGTTGACTATCTGGATGTCTACCTTGGAGAAGTGTCTATTCATGTCTTTTGCCCATTTCTTCACTGGAGTCTTTGTTTTTTGGGTGTTGAAGTTCTTTACAAGTTTTGGATACTAACCCTTTATTTGATACGTTGTTTGCAAATATCTTCTCCCATTCTGTCGGTTGCCTTTTAGTTTTGCTGATTATTTCCTTCAATGTGCAGAAGCTTTTTATTTTGATGAGGTCCCAGTAGTTCATTTTTGCTTTTGTTTCCCTTGCCTCCAGAGACAAGAGGCAAGAAGTTGAGTAAGATGAGTAAGAAGTTGCTGCGGCCAAGATCAAAGAGGTTTTTGCCTGATTTCTCCTCGAGGATTTGATGGCTTCCTGTCTTACACTGAGGTCTTTCATCCATTTTGAGTTTGTTTTTGTGTATGGTGTAAGAAAGTGGTCCAGGTTCATTCTTCTGCATGTCACTGTCCAGTTTTCCCAGCACCACTTGCTGAAGAGACTGTCTTTATTCCATTGGATATTCTTTCCTGCTTTGTCAAAGATTAGTTGGCCATAGGTTTCTGGGTCCATTTCTGGGTTCTCTATTCTGTTCTATTGATCTGAGTGTCTGTTCTTGTGCCAGTACCATACTGTCTTGATGATTACAGCTTTGTAGTATAGCTTGAAGTCTGGGACTGTGATGACTTCTGCTTTGGTTTTCTTTTCCACGATCGCTTTGGCTATTCGGGGTCTTTTCTGCTCCCACACAAATTTTAGGATTGTTTGTTCTAGCTCTGTGAAGAATGCTGGTGTTACTTTCATAGGGATTGCATTGAATATGTAGATTGCTTTGGGTATTATCGACATTTTAACAACATCTGTTCTTCCTATCCAGGAGCATGGAATCTTTTTCATTTTTTTGTGTCTTCAAATTCTTTCATAAGCTTTCTATAATTTTCAGATTTTTACCTCTTTGGTTAGATTTATTCCTAGGTATTTTATGGTTTTTGGTGCAACTGTAAATGGGACTGATTCCTTGATTTCTCTGTCGCTTCATTGTTGGTGTATAGGAATGCAACTGATTTCTGTGTGTTGATTTTATAGCCTGCAACTTTGCTGAATTCATGAATCAGTTCTAGCAGTTTTTTGGTGGAATCTTTTGGGTTTTCCATATAGAGTATCATGTCATCTGCAAAGAGTGAAAGTTTGACCACCTCCTGGCCAATCTGGATGCCTTTGATTTCTTTGTGTTGTCTGATTGCAGAGGCTAAGATTTCCAATACTATGTTGAATAACAGTGGTGAGAGTGGACATCCCTGTCTTGTTCCTGACCTTAGGGGAAAGCTCTCAATTTGTCACCATTGAGGATGATATAGCCATTGGGTCCTTCACATATGGCTTTTATGACCTTGAGATAGGCTCCTTCTATCCCTACTTTGAAGGTTTTTATCAAGAAAGGATACTGTATTTTGTCAAATGCTTTCTCTGCATCTATTGAGAGGATCATATCATTCTTGTCCTTTCTTTTACTGATGTGATGAATCCCGTGAATTGTTTTGCAGATATTGAACGAGCCCTGCATCCCAGGTATAAATCCCACTTGGTCACATGGTGAATAATTTTTTTCATGTATTATTCGATCTGGTTGGCTAATATCTTGTTGAGGATTTTTGCATCCATGTTGATCAGGGAAATTGGTCTATAGTTCTCCTTTTTAGTGGGGTCTCTGTCTGGTTTTGGAATCAAGGTAATGCTGGCTTCATAGAAAGAGTTTGGATGTTTTCCTTCCATTTCTATTTTTTGGAACAGTTTCAAGAGAATAGGTGTTAACTCTTCCTTAAATGTTTGGTAGAATTCCCCTGGAAAGCCATTTGGTCCAGGACACTTGTTTTTTGGCAGATTTTTTATTACTAATTCGATTTCCTTACTGGTTTATGGGTCTGTTCAAATTTTCTATTTCTTCCTGTTTCAGTTTTGGTAGTGTATATGTTTCTAGGAATTTGTCCATTTCTTCCAGATTACCCACTGGCATATAATTGCTCATAATATTCTCTTATTATTGTTTTTATTTCTGTTGTGTTGGTTGTGATCTCTCTTCTTTCATTCTTGATTTTACTTATTTGGGTCCTTTCCTTTTTCTTCTGATCAAACTGGCTAGTGGTTTATCAATTTTGTTAATTCTTTCAAAGAAAAGCTTCTAGTTTCATTGATCTGTTTTTTTGGTTTTGATAGCATTAATTTCTGCTCTAATCTTTATTATTTCCTGTCTTCTGCTGGTTTGGGGTTTTATTTGCTATTCTTTTCCCATCTCCTTAAGGCATAAGGTTAGATTGTGTATCTGAGATCTTTCTTCCTTCTTTAGGAAGGCCTGGATTGCTATACACTTTCCTCTTATGACTGCCTTTGCTGCGTCCCAGAGGTTTGGGGTTGTGGTGTTATCAGTTTCATTGACTCCCATATACTTTTTAATTTCCTCTTTAACTGCTTGGTTAGCCCATTCATTCTTTACTAGGATGTTCTTCAGTCTCCAAGTATTTGTTACCTTTGCAAATTTTTTCTTGCGGTTGATTTCGAGTTTCATAGCATTATGGTCTGAAAATATGCACAGTATGATCTTGATCTTTTTGTACTTACTTAGGGCTGATTTGTGTCCCAGTATATGGTGTATTCTGGAGAACATTCCATGTGCACTGGAGAAGAATGTATATTCTGCTACTTTAGGATGAAATGTTCTGAATATATCTGTTAAGTCCATCTGGACCAGTGTGTCATTCAAAGCCATTGTTTCCTTGTTGATTTTGTGTTTAGATGATCTGTCCATTGCTGAAGGAGGGTGTTGAAGTCCCCTACTATAATGGTATTATTATCAATGAGTGTCTTTATGTTTGTGATTAATTGATTTATATATTTGGGTGCTCTCATATTTGGAGCATAAATGTCTACAATTGTTAGGTCTTCTTGGTGGTAGACCCCTTAATTATGATATAATGCCCTTCTTCATCTCTTGTTACAATCTTTATTTTAAAGTCTAGATTGAGTGATATAAACATAGCTTTCTTTCGTCGGCCATTAGCATGATAGATGGTTCTCCATCCCCTTATTTTCAATCTGAAGGTATCTTTAGGTCTAAAGTGGTCTCTTGTAAACAGCATATACATGGATATTGTTTTCTTATCCATTCTGTTAACCTATGTCTTTTGATTGGAGCATTGAGTCCACTGACATTTAGAGTGAGTACTGAAAGATATGAATTTGTTGTAATTATGATGCTTGTAGAGTTGGAGTGTTGGTGGTGTTCTCTGGTCGTTTCTAATCTTTTGTTGCTTTTGGTATGTATATATATATTTTCATCTTTTCCCCCCTGAGAAAAGTCCCTCTTAAAATTTCTTGCAGCGCTGGTTTAGTGGTCACAAACTCCTTTAATTTTTGTCTGGGAAACTTTTTATCTCTCCTTCTATTTTGAATGACAGCCTTGCTGGATAAAAAATTCTTGGCTGCATATTTTTCTGATTCAGCACACTGAATATATCCTGCGACCACCAGGTATCAAGCTGTGGAGTTGCAGTCTTTGTGCTCCCCTTGTTTACAGTCTTAATGGAATTTAAACCCTCTTCTTTCTCCTTTCTCCCTTTTTAGTTTAGTCCCTGCGGCTGTTTCCAATTTTCCACTTTCTCTCCAGCTGCTTTTGGGGAGGGGTGCTTTTCCCATACCCCCCCCCACCCCGTATCTGTCCTCTCTCCACCCACAAAAGCACCTCCCTTCTCATGGCTTCTCGCTCCCCAAGTTTACCTCTCCCCGCCATGTACCTGCTGAGTTCGGTGGTTCAGGTTGTGCAGATTGTTGTGTTAATCCTCAGATCGGTTTTCTAGGTGTGTAGGATGGTTTGTGTTGGTCTGGCTGTATTTCATGGATGCGAGACACACAAAAAGCTTCCATGCTGTTCTGCCATCTTGGCTCCTCCCTCATTCATCATTTCATGGAGATCTCCATTATTTCCACTTTTTGGTTGTTATGAATAATGCTGCCATCAACATTTAGTGGTTGTGTGACATATGTTATCAACTGTTTGGTATATACCTAAGAGTGGAACTGCTGACTCATATGGCAATGTTTAACCTTTTTTAAAGAAATGCCAAAATGTTTTATAAAAAGGCTATGCCAAAGTAGTTAAGACTTGCCCCAAGAATACATCCGGGGGACACCTGGGTGGCTCATCAATTGAGCATACGACTTCAGCTCAGGTCATCATCTCATAGTCTGTGAGTTCAAGGCCCATGTTGGGCTCTGTGCTAACAGCTCAGAGCCTGGAGCCTGCTTCCAATTCTGTGTCTCCCTCTCTCTCTGCCCCTCCCCCACCCCCATCTCTCTCTCAAAAATAAATAAACATAAAATACACCTGGGATTCACACCAATGTGCTCTTCCTCCCTTACACACATAATTATCAACACATAATCATCAACCTGCTTCCAATAAACTCTACTTGGTTTTAATTTAGTTTTAAAATTGATGGTCAGCAATTATTAATTGCTAATTAAAAGATTACACTCTTGAATTAATACCATACTCTATATCCTTTATTAACACTGACAGATATATTTTTCTTGACTACTCTAAGAGTCCTAAAGAAAAAAAATAATAATTTTGGAGTAGGTTTAAAAAGTTTATCTGTCAGCCATCCATCATCATTGTGTTATATCATTAAGGAGTCTACCACCAAAATCTTCAGGAACCTGAAAAAAAAGTCTTCAAGCTCTAGTACCCATTAAGTAAATCTATATTTTAAAAGAAATTGAACCTAGGGAATAAAGGAGACATAAACTAATAGCATTGCTCAACCACACCAAAGCCACAACTTATAATCACAAAAATATTAACTGGTAAGGGGGTGCCTGGGTGGCTCAGTCGGTTGAGCGTCCGACCTCAGCTCAGGTCACGATCTCACGGACCGTGAGTTCGAGCCCCGCGTCGGGCTCTGGGCTGATGGCTCAGAGCCTGGAGCCTGTTTCAGATTCTGTGTCTCCCTCTCTCTCTGCCCCTCCCCCGTTCATGCTCTGTCTCTCTCTGTCTCAAAAATAAATAAACGTTAGAAAAAAAAAATTTTTTTTTAAAAAATATTAACTGGTAGGAAGTTTAGAAAACTGGCAGGGGAATACTTTATAAATTATTCTTTTTAAATATTTTGGAAAGTTTCAAGAGGCAATAGCATAAAAAGTCATAGTCCTAGAATTCCCTTAGCATTAGAAATATAGATATTATAGACAAGGGGAAAAACATGGTCCCAAAGACATTTAACTGTGCCCCAGTTTATCACATCACTATACATACCAGAGAAAAATAGAAGACTAGATTAAAAGTAAAAATATTTGTAGAATGTGGCAATTTGCAACACTTCCATGCCATTAATCTTGATGAGAGTAGATAGGTCTACTATATGTAAAAGCACATGAATTTCATAAAATACTTTTTGAACTAAAGTACAAGATCTTCCACTACAGAAAGGAACTTTAAAAGCATGATAGTGGTTTTGAAGCTTATTTTTCTGTCTTTAAAAATCAGAATAAAAAAATAAGAGCAGCTAATATATATATTATATATATATATTATATATAATATATATAATAATAAAACTAATTTTTTTATGGGAGAAGAAAATAGTTAACATTAATGGAGTTAACATTAAACATACTTTATTATGTACCTAATAGTGTTCTAAACACTAAACATTATCTCATTTAATCTTTACAAAAACTCTATAAGGTATTTAACCATCATTAATCCCACTTACAGATAAAGACAGTGAGGCTTAAAGAAATGAGGTCACTTGCCCAAATCACACAGCTAGTTAGTGGCAAAGTGGGGTGTGAGCTTACTCACATGGTCTACGGCAGACACGCCTCAATACCATTCTATATTACTGACTTTGTCCATGTGGCCAATTATTTCCTAAGGATAAATTCCTATAAGTAGAAATGTTGGCTCAAAGAATATGCACAAATATTTCATACGCAGATAGTCAAAATATCACTCTGCATTCTTCAACTGCGGGCAAGAAGTAGATGGTAAAAAGAAGAGAATTTCTCAACATAGTGAAATCTGAAACTAGTTCCTTTATACCAGAGAGAGCACATAAAACCATTTCTTCTCTTCATTTCTCTCTCATCAAGTAAAACTACAATGTAGTATAACCCTGAAGAAACCTCCAAACCACTTTAAAATGCTAATTCCACCACAAAAAGAAGGAAAAATTGAATGTAACTCTAAACAATATGATCCATAGGGGCCGCCTGGGTGGCTCAGTAGGTTAAGTGGCCGATTCTTGATTTTGGCTCATGTCATGATCTCACAGTTCATGGGTTCAAGCCCCACATCAGGCTCTGGGCTGACAGCACCGAGCCTTCTTGGGATTCTCTCTCTCCCTCTCTGCCTCTTCTGTGTTTGTGTTCTCCCTCTCCCCCACACTCTCTCTCTCAAAATAAATAAACTTAAAAAAATATATATGATCCATAAGTAAAAAGTTATTTTTTTATCGAAGTTTAAAGGACAAACCACATATAGCATAAGCATCTTTCACCATTCACTACTATTACTAGTAATATCTGAGAAATATTACACTTTGAGAGATTTTCTCATTCATTAAATCCTCATAGTCATCTTACTATGTAGGTAAATGGAGATGAAATTTAAAGTAGGGGTTTTTTTCAAAAATTTTTTACAACAAAAATTAAGAAATATATGTTACGTCACAATATATACGCATATACAAAGGTATTTAAAACAAAGTCTACAAATATACCTACTATGTATATTGTCTTTTTAACACTGTTCTACTACAGAGAATTCACATCCAACACACAGTTTCTGAAATAGTGGCTTACAGAGACTCCTGAATTTGAACCAAGGCTCTTGTATAACGAACATCCAGGAATACACAGCCAGAGCCAAAGAGATATTCTGGTCAGAGCTCAGGAGACAGAGGATGAAAGTAAGGAGTGGAAATCCTTAGCACATGGGTCATCTATGAAGTAGTATGAATATGATCAAAGGGAAGACGTATGGGGAAAAGCTGAGATTTGAAGCGCCTGTAATACTTCAGTCCTTCTTGGCAACCAGTTCCAAGGATGTTATTTTTCAATCTGTCCAAATGTCAAAGCAGGACTCACTTTTAGTTCTGCTTTTGAATGTTGGAGTGCGACATAATGCTTTCCTCAGTTCAAACACATGCAGAATACTTAGATTCTCAAAAACAGTTTAATCTGATTTCTCTGTTTCCTAACTTCTTTCTCATTGCTGACCATTACGTTTATTTTCTTTCATAAAATGTTACTGACAAAAGCACATTACAGAACTCGGGGAAATGACTGCAAGATAATTTAGTTTTAAAATACACATGATGGTATACAGTTGAACTCAAAACACATCTTCAACAAGTACTATTGGATTCTTCAAGATCATAAACTACTACTGATTTTAAAGAGCTTCTTGGGGGGTGTTTTAGGTTTTAAGAGCTCCTGAGGGATATTAGTAGGCTCTCCTCATTTTATAACCAAAGAGTTTAAAAGACTAACTACTTTATTCTTTGGATTAATTTCACTTTGCTGAACAAAAGCTAAAAGAGTAACTTTTCATCTTTCATCATTTCTTCAACCTCAACATCACCATAAAAATACTGAGTCTTCCTTTGCAAGAAAATGACAAGTACCTTTGGCAGCCCCAAAGGTAACTCATTTCTTGCATTTCAGAATGATATACTAGTGCTTATCCCAATCATGGATTATAAAGATGTATCACAAGTAGTTTCACATTAAAAAAATCTTGCTATCATTTGAAAGAAGATATGGCTAGCTAGCAACATGATTATCCTATCTTAATTTACACATTTTGCCATTTTTTTTGTATTTTTAAAAACAAAAAAAATGAAACTTAGTAGGAAAACAAGTGTAACCCACTACTTTAAATTTCATGTTTTCATATCTACAAATATAGTAGGCATTACTGCCATTTACCAATGAAAAAACCAGGGTCTAGAAAGGCAGAGTGAGTCATCTAAGTGGGTACACCTCAGTGAACAAACCAAGTTCTTGAGTTTGGAGATGTTTCCATTGGTAAAACAAGAATAAAATAATGAACAAACAAAAAAAGAATAAAATAATGAAATAATTTTCCATAATAATAATTTTCCATAATAATCCACCAAATAATTCATCTTTGAGACTTTTTCAATCAGGGAAACATTTCATTATTTAGCCCCAGTGATGAAGGATGAGTGAATAAATAATTGAATACTCAAAAAAATCCAAGTGTTCCTTATGATAAAAATAAGTAAAATTAAAATAATATTCTCTATGATTAGAGATTAGGTGACACCTCAGCCATGAAGATCACATGACAGGCTTCAGAGTTGTCAGTGCTTTGTATGACAACTACCTTTGTCACCCTCCTTCCCATTCTCCAGTGGTTACATCAGATTTCCATTCTCAAATCATTACAAACACAAATTTTTATTTCTGTAAAGTAGAAATGGCATTTCTACTAATATATGCTATGTTATCAATAAGCGAACCCTTATGGGAGCTTCAAAAAAAAAATAGTAAAATATGAAGACTTTTGAAAGGGCCCAGCATTCCCCAAAAGGCCAGGGGGATCGAGTCTGTTCAGCCAGGGAAGGAGAAACTCAAGAAGACTCAAGTTTTCGAACAACGAAAGGAATAAAAAAAAAAAAGTTTCATTTTCACAGAGAAGAGGTATAAAAAGGATAAGGTTTATACTAAGGTAAAAGAATTCAGACTACACATCAATTGGTCAGAACTCCCTGCCTAAAGAAAGACATATCAAGAGAGACTATTTTTCTAGGGGCTTTTAAGGAAACACAAACAAGTCGTCTTTGAATTGCTTAAAAGTAGACACAGATTCACCTACCACAACATGATGCCCTTTCCTACATGAAGAGTCCCAAACTGCTATAGGACTTTTATGACTTCTTTTGCTTTCAGGCTGAGAAAGTCCTTCACCCACCCAACATCAACTATATTTTAGATGTACATTTTTTACGTTTAATTCTCTAATTCAGCTGGAATTTATCCTGATGAATGGTATGAGAAAAGTCTTAAGTTTTTTCCCCCAGAAGTTTTATCAGCTATCCTAGTGATTACTGGTATATTTACAAACAGCTTAGATATTTTGTTATAGCCAAGAAATACCTAGGCACTTCCCTAAATTGCTATCTTTAAGGAGCAGCTAACCCCACTTTATTCCAGCAATTAACTTAACAGTAGTCATTTTATTTGGAGGTGATTCAACATCCTTACCTTGGCTCATCTACATCTTCAAAAACTCCAGCCATAAGCCCTGGGCTCTGAGAGCAAAGAGAACCACCAGCAAGAACTTTGCACTAACATGGGCAAGAGCCCTCTGTCTGGTCAAGCACACCAACCAGGCACTCTCTGAAAAAAAGAATTGTTTTCCCTTAAGAATTACTATGGGACACAGACCCTAAGATAACTTGAAGAACATAACAAGAGGTAATAAGTCCATGATGGCATATAGCTCCACAGGATATCTGAGAAGTCATCAGACAAAAGAATCAAAGATTGGAAAGTTAACCCTTATAGGTGTCTCTGGCTTAAAAAATACATAGAAGATCTCAGCTATTTAGTTTGATAATCCAGTGTACGATCAATCTAGTGAATTACAATGGCATTTTCTAAACTTGACATTTTAGAAGGTAGAGAGCAGGAAAGAGCTACTCAGTATTCCAGCCTCTGAGCAAATAAACCAGGAGCCAAAAGCCCAAGTGCCTGCAGGAGCAGACAAAAGGGATAAATGAGCAAAGAGTCAAGTGAACTTAGCTTGAGAGTCTGAGAAGCAGTGGGAAGCACTGCAAATTGGAGTTTGTGTCCCTGGAACACTTGCTCCTTCTAGTGGCGGCACTAGCCACACAGATGCAACAGTTGGTGCCCATGTAAATTCAAGCCCAGAGCAGCCACATTTTCCACTTTTTCTCTTCACAAATTTACAAATTCTTACCTGAACTTCCTGTTTCTTAAAGTTTGGCAATTAATTACATTTTCTTTTTAAAACACAGGGGTCGGTGTGCCAGGGTGGCTTAGTCGGTTGAGCGTCTGATTCAGCTCAAGCTCGCAGTTCGTGAGTTCAAGCCACAATGATGGCTCAGAGCTTGGAGCCTGCTTCTGATTCTGTGTCTCCCTCTCCCACGCCCCGCCCATACTCTGTCTCCATCTCTCTCTGTCTCTCTCTCTCAAAAATAAATACACATTAACAAAACAAAACAAAACAAAACACAGAGGTCAAATCAGATGTATTTATAACTCAGATCTGGCCCAGAGATCACCAGTTTGGGAACTAAGACTATAACATTATACAACCCACAAGTCTCTCAACTGTCCAAACACCATCCCCTGCTGCTATGCCTTTTTGTGCCTCCTACGGGTGTCCATTTTTCCTCAATATGACAAATTACAGCAAGCTACACAGCTCAGTGGATTTTAGGGTACACATGGAATGGAGTGAAGGATGCTATACCATCTCATTCACCCCACTTAAGAGTCAGCCAAATTCTATCTTAATAACAAACTGACATTTTAGAAATGAAAATTTATTATTATATACAGCTATGTTGTTTGGTCAGACTGCTGACCCAAATTAAATCATTTTCTAGTGATTAAAGAATAATTCTCATTTCTCCAAAAAATCTTTTTTCTTTTTCTTTTTTTTTTTTTGTTTAAGAACTCTTAGATTTTTTTTTTCATGTATCAATAACTAACAGCTCTCAAGGTCACAACTTTTACATCAAGCTAGCATTATTTCATTCTAGAAGCAAAGGAATCAGCCTCAAAAAAGCCCATTAATTAAACTGAAAACTATTTCCACTGAAAATGCTATAGGATTTTTAGGTGCTACACAAAGTATGCTGATTACCTACTTTATTACTTACTTATCTAATCTAATAGCATCCTACTGCAGTCCAAGTAAGTCAAAAAGTTTGAAGAATTGAGTCAACCACACCAAGATTCAACCTATATATCTGCTTTGCACATATCTATATATAACACCTTTTCCCACAGACTCTTAACAAGATTACTATACTAGATGATCTTCATTGATCAAATGATGATCAAATTTATGATAATCTATATGTCCTTATATTTCTCCTTTTACTACATAAGGATCTAAAATATATGGTTTTCAATGCAAGGTGTCTCAAACATGTTCACTTGAGAAGGACTGGATCAGAGAAGGATAATAAATCTTGACTATCTGCACACATTAGTCTATTCTTGCTGATACTTAACTGCCAAAATTCTCCAATCTATCCATCCTTCTCCACCCTAAACCCTGTATAAGTGATACTTTAGAAGGAGGCTGATTCTGACATCAATTTGGAAATAATCAGCTTTAATTCCTAGCAGAGATCAAAATGAACAATTGTGGTAGAACAGACCAGTGATGTCATAAACACAGCTGATTCAAACTGGAATCTGTTCTCCAAAAAAAGTTCCAAGTACTTGTGTTTCCAAACCAGATCATTTTTACTACATAACATTATGAAAATGGAAAATGAAAAGAAAACCTAAGTAATTTTTATTCCAGTCCTTAGAATTCTTATTTTACCAGTGGCACATGGCAGTGAGTGGCTAAAAGAATCTACTCAATGAGTCCAAATGCATATTAAACAACAGCAAGTATTCATCATTAGGTACAATGTTCAAAAGGACATAAGCACTCGATCCTCTTTGGTTGAAAACAAAATACCAAGACAGCCCAGTGGTCTCAAACACCTGTAACAGGCCTAATCCTTTCATCTGTTCCCAATACTAATCCCTCTAAAAACAAACTCACTCTTATGCGCATGATTTATAGTTTTGTACTTTGTTTCTTCTTATCAGAAAACTTATAGAATCTTAAAATTTAAAGTACTGTACTATGAGATCAGGTAAATTACTCATACTATGAGTATTTTCTATGGTAGCATCCATACTTTCCAATAAGATGGAAAGCAGAAGAAAGGGCAGGGCGGGGCAGGGCAGGGGGCTAAGCCCCCCAGTACTCAGGAACAAGAGCATGCAAATTCCTACAAATTTACATAACAGAGTATGATATCTACACAATGATCAGTCATTAAAGCAAACAATAAAAGAATAATATTTATTGAACAATCACAATAGCAACAGGAAAATCTGATATGCAAGAAGAAAGGAACAATACCACAAAGGCCTACAGCAATAACATTGATTTTTTTTTCCTCTCTACCCTGCTTTTGTGACACTATAAATTCTGGCATACAGATCTATGTGAAGAACAGTAACAAGTTTCAGAGAATGATAAAGTTACTATATTTATTTTTCATGTTACAAATAACAAATAGCCCTACAGAAACCTGTTCCTTCTATGAAAAGAAATTAGATTTCTAAATGAAAATCTGTCTCCCATACATGACTGTTCATAAAGGCACATCCAGAGTAGTAGATCTACTGCAACAGTCAATATCAAACTGACATTCTTCTCTACCAAAGAAGTTGTACTGTTTTGCACAAAAGTGACACATAGCATATTATTCTTTCTTATCAAGTAAAAACTATTGGTCCTTGATTTCAGCTTCTTAACAGAGCTTAACCATTTTCTTTTCCTCCTTCACAGAGCAGGACTGTAACCAGGCAAGCACCTCATCCATTTTTATTTTAGAAACGCTATGGAGGTTTGACTAATGGAAATCTCAAGACACTGGAAAATGAAATGATTCCATATCAATAATACAGACACACGTTCATTATATTCCAACTTACCTAATACACTGACAAAGGCATCAAAAAGATGAAATGTAAGTAGAGGCTCTTTCAAGTGACCATAGTAATCTGCTATAGTTTTAAAGACATCCTTTTCAAATCCTAAATACATAGGCTGCTTCAAATCTGAACAATTAGGCCCTGTTAAAAAAAGAGAAAGAGAGAAAGAAGAAACATTACTGGGATGATCACTTATGAGGATTAGTCTCTGTGCATATGTATGGTGTGTATAGATAGTCAAGATCACAAAAGTTTTCATGGGGAAAACTGATGTTATTTAAAAGGACATTATACATTTGCTTACATGAATACTTTATGTCTAAATCGAAATCTATTATAAAACAAGGAGGAAAATCAATGGCTTACTTGCATTTTAAGAGAAACCCACTCTTTTCTTTTACATCTTCTGAAAGGCATTTTTATTAAATGTAGACAATGATTATTTTGTTTGAAATATTCGATGTTTTCCTAGGCTTGACAGTTGACCAAGGTGATAATTATCTCACATATGTAATAGACAAGTTATAAAGCAATTTTCAAAGCTTTTTAGTATTTTGTCATTGCTATATTATGAAATCCTAGAATCAGAGTTGAGTTAATCGATGTCTGCCTCTAACTAAATTATTTCAGACTAATAAAAACTTACACTCTTTTTCATAAAGATATTCTAAAAAGGAGATTTTACACTGGGTCCTGTGATTCATTTTGATTGTAAAACTCTATGTGATCCCCAACCAACCTTTAAAAGATAGTGTATCAGGCAAAGCATATTCCAAAGTTAGGGTAACAATAAAAAGCCTGGAACAACGTGGTCCCAGCCATATCCCATGCAGACAGCAAGGCAAAGATCCAGTTGTATCTGGGACCAAAGAGGAACAAGAAGAAACGCCTAGCCCTCTACAGATATAGCAGTAAATGCCCCCAAGAATCCACACACAGACTACAGATTGACATTGTCAAGTGGAGAGACAAACCAGAGCTGCCCATGCCTTGGGGAAATGGCAAGTAGCCTCATGAGGGAGAGTTTGGCCAGTCTTCTCAATTGCTCTGACAGCGTGGAAGGGAGAAGCAGTGCAAGTGCAATGGCCGGTTCTGGGCCAGCAGAATACAAGACTAAACAACTAGATCCAAACAGAGCTCTACCCTCAGAGGAGAGTGAAAGATAAAGCCAGTAAAAACTAAAAGAAAGCCTTCCTCCAGCACCACTGTAACTAAAGAGAAAGGATCAAACTAAAAAGAACAGATAAACATTCTGGGCCTTCACATCCCAAGGCCAATGGGACAAAGTGAAAATGGCTTTTTCTTGGTCTCCTTAAAAACCCTCTCACCTTTTAATATTCTGTATACACTTGTCATAAAATAACTTAATTTGATTGACTAAAATAATGAAAATTATGAGAGACTCTTGTGTGGTACCATGTTAACCTAGCAGCCAACATAACCATCATTCTTGCCTGCTTCCTCCTTTGAAATACTCCAAGCTTCATCGATTGAAACAATTAGTTTAATGTCTCAGTAATCCATAATGCCGTGAATTACTTCCTCCCAAGAGAAGTATGCGGTTGATTGTAAGCAGCTGTATCCCTGAACAAACATTTCATCATTCTTGCTAAAAATATGCAAAAACAAAACAAAAACAGTTTCCATACAAATGCAAATGCATAGTAGGCCCCATGAGAGGAGGCCATATTTCTAAGATCTTCTGTTTCTTAATCATCTTGAACTTCAGAATAGCTTTTATAAATGTTATTCCTGACAGATCTTGGAAAAGAGTTGTCTGTATCTGTTTTTGTTTTTTGTTTTTTGTTTTTTTTTATTGAATGCAATGTACATGCACAAAGAAGACACAGTTAACCTGGTTTTATACTTAGTATCAGTTCATCATCCTGTGGCCAACCATGAGGCTGGACAAGGAAAGAATGCAGGCCTATGTGCACATGGTCTACCAATGGGCCTCAGAGAAAGAGGTAGGCAGGAAATTTACAGAAAAGGAGGCAAGAAGCCTTCAAAATATCACATAAACCAGCCAGCCTATCCTTTTTGTTCCCTATTACATGACTGTAATGGGAACCTAGACTCAATAAGGATAAGAAGGATAAGTAACAGGTCATCACTTTGATAGACTCAAAGTAAACTCAAGGGGCCAAGGAGCATTTGGAAAATTTAATAATGTCACAAAACTATTCAAAAGGATATTCTTGCCTTTTGGTCACTTTGTCTTTGAAACATAAATAAGCATTTTTATGGATATGCCAACTATCTGTAAAACACTGTACTTGATACATGTGAGACATGTCCCTGTTCTCAAGAATTTCCACCTAATAATATAACACCACGACACACATGGAGAACATTATTAAGTTGCTCTTTACATCTTTCCTCTCCATTAATAAGTAATTCCAATTATTATAATATTCCTGCAGAAGTTTTTGTGGCTTTATGTATACATCTTACTTGCAGGAAAAGTTACACTCTTCACAACGTTTTGATCACTGATAAATCTGTATCATAATCCCACCTTAATATACATTACACAACATATTATAGCCTAGATTTGTCATACTGGCTTCTTCTATTCTTTCCCAGTTCATCAATTACCAAATGCTTGGTTTGCCAGGAATTTAGAAATGGGTAATTTAACTTTGCATTTAGACCTTCTATCTCGTCATTGCCAACACTGTCCAAAGATATAATTTAAATTTAATTTACCTCAAATGGTTGATTGGGAATAATAAAAAGCACTCTCCCAAGCTAAAACCACTCTATGTCTCAGACGTCCCAAAATATTAACCAAAACCAATGAAAATTTAATAGTTAAACACAGAGAACCTTGGGCTTCATACAAGCTAATAATTGGTATTCATATTCAGAATGATAGTATATAATCATTGTCCACATATTATGACTGGAATTACCTACAGTAAGCTGCTTGGTTATCTTAATTTCATTCTATAATCAAACAAAACTAACATCAATTAAATAAATCATTCAGAGTCTACTAACTCAAAATTTTATTATACCTGTCTCTGTACATGCTAGTTCTACCCAAAAGGTACCTCTCTCAGGCCATCTGTGAGGCTTAAAGGCCTCATAGACCAAATGTCACCACTATTAGCAAAAGAACTAGAATTCTTCTCATTAAAATCACTTGTTTGGGTTAAGCCATTAACTATTAGAATCCCTTCTTTGGGTTAACCCTTCTAAAAAATCCCCAGAAAAAAATGGCAATGTTAGTGGGATACTATAATACATTTTTCACAGTGCCTACAGCATCCGATGACGTGGATATCACATGCCTGTGAAATGGACTGTGGGTGCCTATGAAAATCCTCAGAAGGACCATTGTGATCCAAGCCCCTTCGTTTTACATCCAATTACTGAAACATCCCTTCTTGTTTCTCTGCACGCCAAGTTCTTCTCCTTCCAAACCGCCTGCTTATCAGTCAGACTAGTCTAAAATATTTCTTTCCCATTTCAACTGGTGCCCTATAAAAAGCCAATAGTAGATAGGAGCTGCTGAGCAAATGGAGATGTAAATATAGGGCATATTTAGGGATATATGTTTTAGGAATAAAATACATGCTTTAGAAATAAAAATGTACAAACGGTCAACAGGCAGCTATCTGTACAATATTATATTCAATACTACTAATTTTTCTTTACTGTGCAGTCAGAAGTAGTAGTATGGGCAAATCTGTAGTGTGATTATATGCACTAGAAAAAAGAAGCACAAAATACCTTTAAAAATGTTCTATAACTCAGCCCTTTCACCGAGTCACAAATTCATCACTAAAAGCACACAAGTCCCAAAATAATTAACTGCCAGTCTCACAGGTGTCAAATCAATGTTCAGCCATTGAGCAAAAATATTTTCTAATTCAGGGCACTAATTTCTGTTAATCTCATAAAACTGGAGGATAATTAGTACTTACAATTTGCCAAACACTTCATAGCTGACAGTACCCAATGAGGAAGTTCTTCTGCAGAGAAATGAAAATAAAAAGAAGGTATTTTACTCAACTGCATATAACTCAAAGAATTATATACATACATAGTATCATAAGAATATATAACTTGCCCAAATAATATGAAACCTATCTGCCAATCGCAAACCACAAATCACCTATTAATATAGCCGAATGTTTTAAAAACATGGAAATTTTTCTTTTGCAGCAGTGTTCCAATATGCTTTTATAAATCATGCCTACAAATTTCTCTAAGGATAAGATGCACCTTTTGAAGCTTTGGTGAAAAGTATACATCTGACAGTTTATTGCAAAGAAGCAAACTAACAGATCAGTTATCCTAGGAATTAAAGAAGGAAAAGAAAAAACAGAAAAAGCAAAAATATTAGTTATCAATTGTATTTGTGAATTCAGTTCAGCAAACAGCTTAAAAAAAAAAAGGTGAATTCTGTATGTCCAATGTCCAATATAAGCATCATTTTACACATTTCAATTTTCAAAATGTTTCAGGGCAAGAAAGTGCTAATGACATACTAATATAGGCTACCTCTTTTTGGACAGTATTAAAATAATAATTGTTAACACGGCTACAAAAAGTCCCAGCTGAGCCTTTTTTCTGGAGTCTCTCCCCTCCTTTGATGAGATGGACCTCTGATGAGATGGACCATCACTCATGCTTCCCCTTCTCCACTTTCTAAAAACTGCAAAGATACTGGCTGAACTGTGCTAGATCTAATGAACCTGAGGCTCTTCTTTCTGAAGAACTTGATAAGACAAAAGATGACTGGTCATCTAACTGGTAGGTAAAAGTATTCATGTTTGCTGCACTCAAAGAATGTGGAAGGATTTTAGATATATTTCAAAGGCAATACTTCCATCATTCTATGTAAGTTAATTTTATATGTTGATATTAACCTGACAACTCACAAGGTCACAAATTCGTTTGTTTCCTTAATGTCCTTCATTCCCAATACAGGGACTATATGAAAGAAGTGTTTCAAGTTTCAATGACACATTCTGTTCCTGTCAGGAAACATGGCCTAGAAAAACCTCTTCCCCTCTCACAGCTGCTGAGGCTCCTTCTGGTAGAGCTCCATCTTGTTGCCCAGGAGACTCCAGCTCTAAATTTAATAATAATTTATAAAAACCCAAAAGTACTATAGCATCTTCCCACATCCAAAGGTCATTCTAGTTCCAGCTATTTCCAGGACCAAGGGTTGGAAGTAAAGGAAGAACTATTCAAAAAACCCATCTAATTCTGGTCCATCCCTGATCCAAGCGAAGTAAGCTTTAAAATCAGTAAATCAGTTCGGGGATTCTGGCCCACCATGGGTACCATGACCTTATTTTTCCAAACAAAAAAAGAGGATAGGCAGCTGCCTAATGTCTTTTTTTCCTGATTTGTAAACTGGCTTGGAATAAAAGGTATAAAAAAAATTGAAGCACCTTCAGCATTTACAGAACTACCCTTATTAATTAAAAAAAAAACAAAAAAAAAAAAACAAAAAAACCCGACATAAACCAAGACTATTCTGGAAAATCTACCACAGAGACTCCATAATGAAAAGGTCGGGGAGAACCTAAAATCAGTCAAATTCACCTGAAACCTAAAATTAATCTCCAAGACCCAGTTCTAACTGACTTAAGCACTCAGGTCTTAAACTTACCTACTTTTCAGGGATTTTCTGTGAATAATATAGAACCACTTAATGCCCAGTGTGACAAACATTGAACTAGCCTCTGGATGGACTGTGCTGAGGCTTTGACTTTCCATGACATCTCCTTTATGCACACAATCATTTAAAAGGCATGAAAGTGAGAGAAGGCTATACATACTGAGGAGGTACCTTCATTGAGGGTTTGAGGAATGGTCAAAAAGAAGCTGAGGGAGCTGTGCAGCCAGCATAGTGGATCAAATGGGACCACAGTGGTTTTTATGCACTTACTTGACTTGTCATCAAGGATGACAACTCCCTGCTTGCTCACACTATATACATTATGGATGATAAACTTGGAGTTGACCAGTTTAATATCTAAGACTTCTTCCAAAGAATCCAGGCCAAGGACTTTCTGTAAACTGAAAAGATGTATGATAATTAATTACTTTAAAAAATCATTATTACCCAAAAACCCGGCATGTAAAAGATCAATCTTCAAAATGTGCTGCTTTTAGGCATTTTATACAATCTTTGGCAAAAAGGCTAGAAACTAAATATGACAAAACAAATTTAAAAGATCCTTGGGTCATTAACATGTTGCTTCACTAATTTAATATAACACCTTCAATGCCAGGAAAAAGATTTCATAAGACACAATAAAAACAGAAAATAGCTTATCCAATGATGAGAAACTGCTATTAGTACACGTTTGTGAGGGAAAGAAAATGCTTTGTAACATCATTTACCTTAATTACCTACAGTACAGCAAGTATCTAGGAGATGAAATTTACCACTGTGTTTCATTAAACATAAAACTTCAGTGTTACTAGAAAGTTGAAGAACTTTTAAACTTCTATTCTTAACTGTCCTATAAATGACAAGAGAAAATTCCCAGAATTCAGTTAAATTATGTTTGCTAAGCAGCATAGCTGCAAATGCAAAGTTAAGCTTTTAATACATAATTTCAAAAAATTAAATATGCAGAGAGTAGTAGAGAAGCAAACCACACACAAAAAAAAAAAACACTGAAAGTTCTCATTAATATCAAATGCACATACTATGATAATGTCATAGACTTCCATATCTCTTCTACATTGGCCTCCGTCAGCTGTCTGCGGTAGACAAGACGGCAGGCCGGCACCTCTCCAATAGCAATACTGTGACGCTTGAACCACATCTCAGAGTTCTAATTAGGGGAGAGAAGAAAGAAAAAGAGAATAAATATTTCAACAGGCAGTAGTATGAGAAATTTCTTTGACTTGGTTATTTGTAATTTGATTTAAAATAATAACTAGAAATATAAACTAACTTTCTTTGTACTGACTGCAGAGAAGTATAACTGTTAAAGATCAGGTTATATCATAAATGAGTATTTGTAAATTGCAAAAGAACTATAGCAATAAACATGACATTGACTAGCTATTTTTTTCCTGTGGGAATTTCAACTAATCAACGAGGTAGCCATGAAATAAAATTGTATTAATTCAAAATTAAGTCAAAGAATACCTATCCAAAAAAAAAAAAAAAAAAGAATACCTATCCATATTCACACGCTGCCCAAACTGAGTGATTGTTTAAAACAAAATTAAAGTCTATTACTTTTAAGAACTCTCTATTTTTTATAAGCAAAAATCAAATAAGTACAATTTGAAGAGCAGCCCCCAGATCTTAGGCAACTGCAGAAGGCAGAAAAAACAAGAGCTCCCCGGAAAACTGAGACAGTAGGAAGAAAAACTAAAATTCAGAGAGGTTAAATAATTTGCTCAAAGCCACACAGCTTTACCAGTTCAACATTCTTAGTATCTCCTTTCTCACATAGTCTACTAAACGTTTAATTCTTAAAACTTCCTTTTTATAATCACAAAGAGAAACATTGAGGTTTTACAGACAAAACATGTAAGAAATCACTTATAAAGATTTTCTGTAATAGTTTTTTACGAAAGTATCATTACAGAAAAATCTTATAAATTTGGATGAAAGGAGCCAGAAAGTTATTTTATGATTTTGTTTTTAGAGAATTACTGAATTACAAAAGAAAGTCGAAGACCATGTGGATTTGTGAATTTTTTTTAAGTATCTAAATTAAATTAGGTGTTCATTTTTGAAGGCAGGCATGTAAATTGTTGCATTTGCCTAGAAAATCTACTTCCAACTGAGAACAAACTGAGGGTTGATGGGGGGTGGGAGGGAGGGAAGGGTGGTTGAGGCATATTGAGGAGGGCACTTGTTGGGATGAGCACTGGGTGTTGTATGGAAACCAATTTGACAATAAATTTCATATTTAAAAAAACTGCCACTAGGCAACACACACACAAAAAAATCTACTTCCAAATGTTACCTTTTATAAAAAAATTTTTTCTTACATTTATTCATTTTTGAGAGACAGAGAGAGAGCACAAGTGAGGGAGGGTCAGAGAGAGAGGGAGACACAGAATCTGAAGCAGGCTCCAGGCTCTGAGCTGTCAGCACACAGCCCGATGCAGGGCTCAAACTAACAAACCACGAGATCATGACCTTAGCCAAAGTCAGACGCTTAACTGACCAAGCCACCCAGGCGCCTCCAAAAGGTTAGCTTAAAGAAATACCATGGACATACTCAACTAATTATGTGTAAAGACATTGCTCATTACATTGTTTACCAGAAAACTAGAAACATGGTATGTACTAACAGGAAGGGACTAGATACATAAACTATAGTGCTTTTATATTAGACAAGATACAGATACTAAATATGATGTCAAATGTTTAATAACATGAAAAAAGGGGGTAACTGGGTAACTCAGTTGGTTAAACATCTTACTCATAATTTTGGCTCAGGTCATGATCTCACGATTCATGAGTCCAAGCCCCTCATCGGGCTCTGTTCTGACAGTATAAAATCTGCATGGGATTCTCTCTCTTCTCTTCTCTTTCTCTCTCTCTGTCTCTGTCTCTCTCTGTCTCTCTGTCTCTCTGTCTCTCTCTCTCTCTCTCCTTCTCTCTCTGTCCCTTCCCTGCTTGTACACTTGTTCTCTCTCTCTCTCAAAATAAATAAACTTAAAAATAATAACATGATGGGGCGTCTGGGTGGCTCAGTCAGTTGAGTGTCCAACTTCAACTCAGCTCATGATCTCGTGGTTTGTGAGTTTGAGCCCCGCGTCGGGCTCTGTGCTGACAACTCGGAGCCTGGAGGCTGCTTTGGATTCTGTGTCTCCCTCTCTCACTGACCCTCTCCCATTCATGCTCTGTCTCTCTCTGTCTCAAAAATAAATAAACATTAAAAAAAAATTTTTTTTTTTTAAATAATAACATGAAAAAAGAAGCAAAACATTGTTGTAAGTGAAGAACACAGGCCACAAAAAACTCAACATGATCTTCTTTTGGAGGTAAAAATGTGCACAGAAAAAAGAATACAGAAGAAAAATGTTAATATTAATTCTCTCTGGATGATATCATGGGTGATTTTTTTTTTCATCTCTGCCTGAAAACAATTCTATTGAATAAGTGAATTACAGCAATAGCAGTTAAGTTACTGACTACCTGTGGGCCAGACACCATTCTAAGCATTGTATAGATATGAACTCACCTGATTCTCACAACAAGCCTATCTCAGAGGGTACTATTATCATCTCAGTTTCACCAATAAGAAAACTGAGACACAAACACAATGACTAAAACAGAGAAACAAGTCCAAATAAATAGTAAATGGAGGAGCCAAGATCCAAACCCGGTCGACTTGCTCCAGAGTGCACAATCTTACTTTCCATACTATTCTGCCCCTCAGCAAACACAACGGTTTCATTTTACTATTTTATGTTTTAACTGTGTAAGTGGCTAGGCAAGAGAAAAGACAGGATAAAACAAAAAAACCACCGAGCAAAGAGGAAGCAAAGATAGAAACAGGGAAAGTAAAATAGAAATAAATGATGAGTTGAAGTTCTTTTTAAGAAAGATGACATTTCTTTATTGACATTAATAACCTCATCATTCTAAAACCTACACCAAGGCCCAAGCGGGGACACAGATCCTGCTCTGCCATTCTTCCTGTGAACCATGCTCAAGAGGTAGCAGCCTAAGCTTTGCTGGAATTACAATGAGCAGGGAGCTCAAACCTCTACCATTTGAATTAAGGGGGATGTATAAGAAAGAGAAGGCGAGACAAAAGCATCAAAACAAATACAGGTACAAATGACCTGGGAAAGGATAAGCTTTGGGCTAAAATGGTTGATGAATCTAGAACATTGGTCTACCACTTCAGGGCTCCTGAAAAATTAGAAAATGACAAGAAAAGACAGAAGTCATTGTCACTAGGGCATTAAAGTATGCTAATGAGCATTTGGTCTTCTGCAGCTGATACCAGGAATATTCCAACTTCATAGAACCAAGTGGAATAGAAAAGGAAAGTAGTTATTACGAATGACATACATATTAATTTACGGGATTTTATCTCCTTTGTATAAACAGCACTGAAGACCTTATAATGAAAAAAAATGTCTGTTGAATAGCCACTCTGCCAATGGGGTCATATCAGATGTTTAAATGCAAATGTTAAAAGAAAAAAATGTACCTGATCTCATGGAACTTATATTCTAATTTTCTCTGGGACAGAAACTATCAACTAGACCTCAATTAAGTACTCCTTATTAGGAATTAATTAAAAGTCCTCAAATACCCTAAGTCACTTGACTCTGTTTTCTAATTATCTATTTTGGTACTGTATGCTTCACTAGACTATGAGCCTTTTTAGAGTAAAAACTGTATCACATATTACTGTGTCTGTGGAGCCTAGCACAATTCATGGCACACAGTAGACGCTGATTCAATATTATCTTTGTTGAGTAAATAAATTAATTAATGACTTCCAAATATGATCCTGCCTTTAAGTTCCAGGATCATTATCTCCATCTGCCTATGAGACACTTCCATTTAAGATAAGCCAGGTTTATCACCAATCATATTTAAAACCAAATTCATCACCATCCTGACTGACAAACCTGCAAGTCCTTAAAGGAGTCCTTATTTCTGTTACTGGTGCCACTCTCTTTCTAGAATTATCTTTAATAAAGCCTAAGCTTCTTAGCTATTCTCTTCAAACTGAAAATACAATCTCTTTAAAAAATAAGTGTTTTTTCTTTTAATTACATCGCCTAAAAATGTTTACATCCCATCTTCGCAAACAAACGTATGAACTGGACATCTAGTCCTATTGGACTAGACTAACTTAAAACACTGGTGTGAGTACAATTCTTAAAAACTGCCATATAAAAGTTTTTCTTTGTATTTTATCTTTTAGCATCGTCTCAATCATGGTAGTTTTCTACTGGGAATATTTTAATGAAAAAGGATACCAAAAAAATTAGATTATTCAACAATAAGCTTAGGTTTTCCAAAACTAACAGAATCTACCTTTGATCATCTATAGTGTCAGGGGTCATTCCACAATACTTCACATCCTAACCTTCTCATTCTCAACTAGTAATAGAACAAAATCCAGGAGACAAAGAGGCAAAAGAGTAAATTCTAGAACACAAGAGAATGAGATTATAAGGAAGTTGTCACATAAACCTACTTGTTCTGAACATATGAAAATAGGTACCATATATATGCCAAAGCCTCAACAGGCAAGAGTTCAACAGCTAATCTTTCCTTGTCACTGTTCTCTCAGCTACTGACACCTAAGATATTTTAAAGTACTTTCAGACCATTGTTCCTAAGGGACCAGTAGAAAAAAGACTAAGGCTGGTGGTTCACAGATCATATCCTATTTCTGGTAGCTGCTAGACCCGCCCCAGCCACCGCCACCACCATCGCCCCACTCCGCCCCGACCATCCCACCCACTCTTTTAGTAACACACTTACCATCACAAGTGGCCTCACTGGGATGTTCTCTTGTGAAGTCCCTGGTGGGGGGTCATTCCATTCTGGAAATTTTATAGCATCTTTTTGGTATGTAGGCTTCTTTGGATATGGTTTCAGGGGTGAGGAAGGAGGAAACCTAAAAACCAAGAAGGAAATCTCTATTATTTCAGTCAGTGGGAGACACAGATATTTTAACAATAGCCCCCATTTCTTCTGTCCTTGATAATTTATGTAATAATTCCAAACTTCAGATAATGGAATTCTCACTATCAATCAGAGTATGAATGCTCAAATTATTACACATGGCTCACTATGCCCAACATACGATTTTTTTCAAAATTCATTCATTATGTCTACTAGAAAACATTTATGAAAACAGGAATCAAACCTGTGACACATTATTAAATAAATAAATAAAATTTGTTCTCTTATCAAATGATTTTCACGAATAAAGATGTTCTTAATGGACTGCTGGAGCAAGCCAGTTCTTTCACCCAGCTGGAAATCCTTAGTACCTCACAACTCTCTGAAATGTCTAGGTGGTACGTATGCAAAAGAAAATATGGACCAATGAATGTTCAGCGCTACTTGCTGAGGAAGATCATATCAGCACAAGAATCTTTTACCCTAATGTTCATTTTTATAACTATTTCAAAAGAAGATGAATCAATCCTCTTTCCCTTGAATATGGAACACTTCACAGTGAGATGGAAGCCTCAGTCCTGGAGGAGGTGAAAGCTGCCCAGTGTCCTTCTGCCTTTTGATCCCCTCCTCTGTCCCCATACCGCCAAGTCACTGGCAACATCACTCCTTGGACCAACACAGAGAAACCTAAATACGCTAACCCTCCTTAAATCAGTCTAGGCCATACCCGATAAACAACAATAGAAAGGTAACTAAATATATATTTTTCTCAGAGTAACTATTCTTGTTAGTTTGTTAGAAAAAGACAGGCTGCAGGACATTGAAAAGGTAACACAAGATCTCTAGTTCTTCATGTTGACATGGAAGTCAGTAGGTAGTTTACTTTTCATTTATTTAAGCCAAAATAAAGGTTTAAAATCTTATCCATGATACCGGTAGGAAAAATAATCCAAATAAACTAGAAAGATCTTATTCCTAAGGCAAATGAAGACAGAAATAGTTTTCAAATGCCTATAGTTTACCAAAAGAGTTTGTATTGCAGTGAATCAGAAGAATCACAAGTAATAAGCACTATGAAGCAACATTTCAAAAATAGTCACAATAGACTTGAAAGGGATGGCTAGAGGCACCTGGGTGACTCAGTTGGTTAAGCGTCCAACTTTGGCTCAGGTCATAATCTTGTAGTCCTGGGTTTGAGCCCTGAGTCTGGCTCTGTGCTAACAGCTCAGAGCCTGGAGCCTGCTTCGGATTCTGTGTCTCCCCCTCTCAATGCCCCACTTGCACGCTCTCTCTCAAAAAAAATAAATAAATAAACATTTAAAAAAAAGTGATGGCTAACGAAGATAAGTTTCATCTTCTCTGAAAAAAATATGCAATGACTTTGCTTTATTTGAAAAGTCAATGAGAAAAAAATGAAATCATTAAATCAAAGATAAATAAACTGAAAGCTTAAATTTTTTAATCAAGTTAAAAGACAGGTATTTTCAAACAATTCCAAAATATAAATTAAATCTTTAAAGCCCATAAAAGTCACTCTACTTCTTTTTTTTAATGTTTTATTTATTTTTGAGAGAGAGAAAGACAGAGTGCAAGCAGGGTAGAAGCAGACAGAGAAGGACACAGAATCCGAAGCAGGCTCCAGGCTCTTAGCTGTCAGCACAAAGCCAGATGCATGGCTTAAACCCACGAACAGTGAGATCATGACCCGAGCCAAAGTTGGACACTTAACTGCTTGAGCCACACAGTTGCCCCTACTCCTTAAGTAAAGGCTGGCTTTTACTTAAGCCAGCTTATTTCTAAGAAGCCAACAATCATAACACAAGTCCTACTGCCAACATACAGCACGTAGGCACACACTCAGGTACACACAAACACTCTCACATTCAAAAACACATGTGGTGTAGCAAATTGTCTCCAGGGAATTCGGAGATCACCCATTTCTCAGTTCTTTAAAAATTAAACACCATCCCGGGGTGCCTGGATGGCTCAGTCGGTTAGGTGTCTGACTTCAGGTCAGGTCATGACCTCACAATTCATTCAAGCTCCACATCAGGCTCTCTGCTGTCAGTTCAGAGCCCACTTTGGATACTCTCCTCTCTCTCTCTCTGCTCCTCCCCCCACTCTCTCTCTCTCACACATCCTCTCTCTCAAAAAAAAACATTAAAAAAAATTTAAACACCATCGCTACTCCCACCCCACCACTAACACCCACTGCTTATTCCCCAACTCTGTCAACTAAAGTGTGATAACTTGACCTGTGCTCCAGCCCTAGTTCTCTCCGGAACAGTCTTTGTGTCCTCTGGAAAATAACAGTGTCTCTAAGTTTATTCATTTGTCAAACAAAGGGATTAAATTGGATGATCCATAAATTTCCTCCTGGGTTCAAAATGCGTTTCTTGTATTCCCACACCCTGAAACAAGTAATAGCTTCCAAAACCCACAGCAGCAGTTCCTAAGTGGAGAACTGTGATTGAAGAGATACCAGGGAGTCACTTTCTGCCTTTGCCCTGAGAAGATGCCCTGGGAAGATCAATAACAGATGTGGTGTCTTTGCAGCCACCTGGCCAGAGATGAAATGCAGAAGAGCTCCCTCTCGTGGACTGTTTTTATTGTGTGTATTGAAAGTTTTCCATTTAATTCTAACACTTTAATCATGTCTTCTCAGGCTTCAAAGGCAGTCACAGATGATCTAATCCAACTGTCACGTTCTTTACTTATGGAAATCAAGGCCCAAAAGAGGAAAGCAACTTATTAAAAGACTCACAACTAACTGGCCATGCAAACAAACCATCTTGCACAAAAGATTTGTAAGCCCTTTAATAAGGACATCACAAAACTTTATTGAAAAACATTAATGAAGTAAATTGATAGATGTATCATATTGGTAAATAAGATTCAATATCAATATTCAACAGCAAAATGGCAATGTAAATATTCCTCATGAAGATATACACTTACAGAGAAATTCTAATTAGAACATAAAGTTTTTTATGAAATATGATAAACTGATTCTAAGTTTACATGGAAATGCAAGAGGCCAAAAACAATCAAGACATTCTTAAAGAAGAAAAACAAAGCGAGGAGACTTACCCTACCAGCTATCAAGGCTAATTAAGATAATATGGTAGGGCTATACTGATGGCATAGACTATGGATTCTCAGCCTCAGCATTATTGACATTTGGGGCTGGATAATTTTGTGGTGGAGAGCTATCCTGTGTTCCATAGGTTGTTTAGCAGCATCCCTGGCCTCCACCCACTAGATGCTAGTAGCACACCCTCCCAAGTGTGACAACCAAAAATATTTCCAGACACTGTCCCCAGCAAAATGGCCCCCAGTGGAAAATCATGGGCCCAGACAGATAATCTAAAACAAACATACACATTTATTTAGAAACCTGGTTTATGGCAGACCAGACATTACAGATCAGTGAGAATGTATGGACTGTTCAATAAAGAGTTCTGGTCCAAGAGTTTCACACATGGGAAACGTGAAATTGCACCCCTGCTGTAGACTGCACCTCCAAAGATGTTTTACAAAGGCACTTCCCTCCCACATGCTTCTCTGCAAGTGATCTTGCCACCACTCTATCAAGAGGCAGCAGAGTGTGTTTCTCTACTCTTTTGGTTCTGGGTGAGACTCCCTCCAAGGGCTTTAGTAACTAGGATGGCAAGAGTAAGAGGGTGCCAGTTCTACAGCCTGTATTTGCTTCAGATCATTAAGAAATAAATTTTATACTTCAAGTGTGAAAAAAAAGGGGGGGGGTGCCAGTTCTGGGCATTAGCCTTAAAATGGCCTGGAATGCCCTTCCTGCCTCTAAGAGCTTCCACTCTTCTTGCCAAGCTCCCTCTTATAGACTAGTCATCATGTAAAGAAGGGGGAGTACTCTGAGACCAGAATACTGCGAGGCACGTAAGCATCAAAAAGAGGTCCTAGAAGATGAGACACTGCATGGAAAGAAACTTGAGGTCAAGTATATGGCAGTTCCAGACTTGTGCATGCAGAGGTCACCATGGAGGTGCATTTTCCAGGCTCAGCAGTCCCAGCCAATGTCCAGCTAAGACTTCCCAAACTCCTCACAAAATTATGTAAAAGCAACAACTGTCTTAAGCCACTGTGTTTGGGCATAGTTTTGTTACACAACAACAGATAAGCTGAAAAGAAATTTATTTATATCAGAACAGGCAGTCAGTGGACCTCTGAAGAGCCTCAGGGAGACTTGTTACAGGAACGTGGAAGGGCCGTGAGAAGGCTGAGGTTGGAGGTATAGGAAAGACCCATGTTGCCTAGTGGCAACAATTCCAGTCAAAATTGTCCCCTGCAGTGACATGGAAAATATGAAAGGTGGATTTGGATAAGGAATTTTCCAAGATGAATGTTGAAAGTGCCAACCAGTCTCTTTCAGTTTTGATAACCAGGTATGGATGGACAAAGATAAACTAGAGAATGACCACTTCAAATTTTAAGCAGAATTTAAAGGAAACATAAAAGAGCTATGACTTGATTCATAAACAAAACTATTTCTCATCCCCAGTCTCTCTCAACAAAAGGTTCTCAAAGTAAAATGGCCTTACAACCAATATCAAATTCAAGATGTTTCTAGTAAGACATGGTTCTTGGGTAGTTGCATGCGTGGCTATAAAATACTTTTACTATAACCTTAAAAAGATTTAAGGCAGTACCTTACAGATCATCTTGGTTAAAGTTAGAGTTTAAGAATCTTGAAGGTGTTGTATCATGGCAGACTTATAAGTAGCCCAGGGAGAAAAGAGCCTGTTTCAAAGACACTTGTGTGACTTTTGTCTAATGGAATAAATCAAAATAAAATTCACAGAAAAGCCACAGCACTTTTAAGACACTAATACTAGCAGAATCACCATCCACTTGGACTAAAAAGTGAACAGTTCAAAATGCAAAAAAACCAGTCAAGAGTCTCAAGCTTCTGTAAGCAGGAAGTTTATCAGAAAGTTATTTCACTGCAAACATGAGCCATTCTTTATGGAAAAGGAAAAATGACTAAGTGTGCAGAGACAAGACTCTAGGGGGAAGAGCCAGGAACCATGTACCATCACTCACAGGAAGCAGAACTGGGCGCTAATCAAGGAATGGCAGACAGATGTTCAACTGCATTTTAGAAGTGCTATAGACTAACACTGTTTTATGTGATGCCATAATGGGACAAATTTAGAGAGTCATGATGCAGAGGATGAATGCAGTTTGCCAATGAATGCCATTGTGGCCAAAGTGTATTTTGCAAGAATGGCCACAACAGTATTGCCCATCCTTCCCCAATGTGACTCTTCTCCAGTGTGACTCTTCCTCAGTGTAACTTTGATGAGGTCAAATATTCAACAGGATGAGATGATTTCTCTACCTCTTTGAATGTGAACAGGCCCTATGGCTGCTTTGACAAATAGAACATGGCAGAAGTGACACTTTGCTGATTCCAGGAATAGACCTTACCTAGCTGGCAGTTTCCTCTTTTAGCCTATTGTAAATACTTGCTCTTGGGATGCTCATTCTTGGGACATAACCTCTTGGAAGCCAGCCACCATATAAGAATAGTGACCACCCTAACAACATCATGTCATGAAAAGTATAACCCATGTGAAAATGCCCGATACGATCAAACCTCATGTGAAAAGAGAGAGGGGCCAAGAAGCACAAAGGCACCAACCACAACTCTGAGCAGAGAAATAAGTCATCTTGGAAGTGAATTGTGCAGCCCAACTGATGCTTTATGGGTAATGGGCAAACTGCCAGATGATGTGCTCTTTCTCAATTCTTGACACAAAATTATGAGCAAAATAAAATGCTTAAAGCCACTAATGTTTGAGATAGGTTGTTTCTCAGAATGAGAATACCAGAACAATCCCAAATTCACACCATGAATAAAAATCATCGGTAAAAACCTTAAAATTTAGAATATAATATAAGAAAATATCTCTCTGACTTTCAGTAATAAAAGGACTCTTGTTAAGCAAGATACAAAAACCATAAAGTAAATGGGGCGCCTGGGTGATTTAGTCGGTTGAGCACCTGACTTGAGCTCAGGTCATGATCTCATGGCTCGTGAGGTCGAGTCCCATGTTGGGCTCTGTGCTGACAGCTCAGAGCCTAGAGCCTACCTCAGATTCTGTCTCCCATTCCCTCTGCCCCTCCCCTGTTTGTGCTCGCCACCACCCCCATCTCTGTCTCAAAAATAAATAAATATTTTAAAAACTTTAAAACAACATAAACTATTAAAAAAAAGATTGACACATTCACTTACATTAAAATAAAAAAAGTTCTGCTTATCAAGACACAATAAAATGAAAAAAAGGAGATCTTTGCAATCCAAATAATTGAAAAAAATTATATCAATCCAAATAATTGACAAAAAGGATTAATATCCAGAATATACTTTTTTTTAACTCCTAAAAACATATAAGAAAAAAAATCCTATAGAAAAAGGGCAAACACATGAACCAGGCATTTTCAGATGTGGAACCAGGAATGATGATAAACATATAAAAGACACTTGATCCATCGATAATCAAATAATATCACAACAAGACAGCATTTCATACTTACCAGATTGGCAAAAGATCAAGTCAGTCAATATCAAATGTTTTCTACTACTGGATAAAACTTAGCATATCCCCTATGCTATGTTGGCATTACCTAGTAAAGGTGAACAAATATGCAGTATCTTCTAAACTAATTTCATTCTATGTAACTCTGGGTAGCCTAAAGAAACTCTTACACATGTACAAAAGGAGACAAGTCCATAAATGTTCATGGCAGCACTGCTTATAAAAGCAAAAAACTGGAAGCAACCCAAATCTCATTGGAAAAGGAAGAGATAATGGATTGTGGTATACTGATAAAATATAAAGTAGCTGAGAAAATTCCTTAACTATAATTAAATACACCAACATGGATGAATCTCAAAAATCATGAGAACTAAAAGTCAGAAAAGAATACATACTGTTTGATATCTGTTAAATAAATTTCAAAGCAGAGAAAAATATTTCAGGAGCCAAAATGATCCAAGGATAAGTGTTAAAACAATAGAGAGAAGCAAAGAAATGATTAACACATAAGGCAAGAGTGATGATCTCTTGCAGAAGAAAATGCAAATTGTCAGTGAACAGGTGTTTACTATTCTTATATAAATCATTCAGATAGTTTATACACTCACCTATGGCATATATTTTAAATACAACTGACAACATTTAAAAAGAGCAGAGCTCCCTCCAGTGGGTTATATTGGTCTTTGCTTTTAAAATTCTAAATTTAATTCTACCATTATGATCATGGCTTCCAAAATTAGAGTCTCTTAGAAATGATCTAGTTGTACACTGAATAAAATGAGACCAGAAAAGGAATCAGCACCAGCTAATCATCCAACGCAACAACAATCCAGGTCTTACCTGTATTGCCAAATTTTTGGTTGGAAAAAAAGCAGTTAAAAATAAACCATTCCGGGGTGCCTAGGTGGCTCAGTTGGTTGAGCATCCAACTCTTGATTTTGGTTCAGGTCATGATTCCAGAGTCATGGTATCAAGCCTGGCATCGTGTTCTGTGCTGAGCATAGAGCCTGCTTCAGATTCTCTTTCTCTCTCTCTCTCTCTCTCTCCCTCACCCCCTCCCCCTCTCCCTCTCTCCCTCTCTCCTTCTGCCTCACTCCCCAGCTCATGCATCTGTCTCGCTAAAAATAAAATGAATAGTAATAAACTATCCCAGAACTTAATATATTTTGACAAATTTACTTAAATTAGAATTTATTAACTAATCAATCAATTAAAATATTCTAGGGCATCTAAACTGCAAGGAGAACATAGTTTATAAATCTTAATAAATTTGAGTCATAAATGACACAATGCACTAACAAAGTTCTTCCCATTACATATGCTAAAATTGTTTCTTTAGCATCAGCAGAAATTTGCAGCATCTACAGCTTTTGCCAGCTTGCCTCTTTGCCTTAGTCACCTAAGCCTCTGTACAAGAAAAGCCAGGCAGAAAGTGATTATAGGAGCTGACCTCTCTGAGACTGTGGTTTCCAAGAAACCCATGCATTAGGCAAACCGGTAGCAATTTGCTGGGCTCCAATGTGCTCTGTACCCATTCAATGTATTGTTCAGGACCAGTAGTGGTATATAGTACAGTATTGTGTAAATGCTGAAAAACCGTAAATGACTATATTTCACAAAAACTGCTTAAAGGTGTATCAGAAACATAAAGTAACTGAGAGAATGAGAATAAAAGATGAAGCTGGAAAAAACAGTTGCCAAACTAAGGAAGCCATGACCTCTGAGATCAGAAATCATTCCTTATTCCATATGAATAAAGATTCCATTATGAGTAAAGGATCAAATAAGTTTTTTTTAAGGAAGGGAGAAATGTGATCTGGTCTGAAAGACACTCTTACTTATTAGCAATAACTATTTAGAAAATGAATTCCATTTACAACAGAAGAAAATATATAAAATATAACTTAAAGAAATGTGTGAGATCTACAAAGAAAATCACCACTATTTACAATAGCAGCAAAAAACATGAACTACTTAGATCTAAATCTAACAAAACTTGTCCAGCATCAGTACATGCACAGCAACAAAGCACGGCTGAGAAATTAAAGACCTAAATGAACTGAGAGCTATGCTATGTTCATGATTTGGAGGGTTCAATTTTGTTAATTTGTCAAATCCTCCAAATTGATCTATAGAGTCCATACAATATCATTAAAAATTTTGACAAAATTTTTATAGAAATGCACAAGGAGAGTCTAAAATTTATGTGGACAAGCAAAAGAACTAGAATAGTCAAAATAATTTTGAAAAATAACAAAGTTGGAGGACTTACATTAACTGATTTTGAGAGTTATTATATGTCTGCAGTAATCAAGACTGTTGTACTGGAGACAAGCTGGACATACAGGACAGTGGAACAATATATAAATTAAGTCACAGGACTTTATATGATGTTATGTCCCATATCCGCAAGAGTACGGCCCAGGATCAAGGAGTAGAAGTAAGAAGAGCCCTATTGACCATCCCTCCCAGTGACCCATCCCCACAACTCTTGGTTCTGCAGTTAGAGGTCCTGTTCCCAAAAGAGAAACAAGTATTCCTGCCAGGAGACATACTAAGTACACTTTAGACTCCTTGCGGCAAGGAGCAGAGGCAAGAAGAGGGGCTGCTGTCATGGTAGGGGTAACTGATCCTGACCAGCAGGAGGAGGGTGGGCTGCTCTTCACCTGTGGGGGCAAGAACACCTTGTTGTATGGAAACCAATTTGACAATAAATTTCATATATTGAAAAAAAAAAAAAAGAACAAAAAAAGAACACCTATGGCACCTGTTGGTACTTCCTTGTCCCACTGTAACTGTACATGGGTATGGACAGAAACATCAACCTGAGAAGTGTATGGTTGTCAAAGGTCCAGACACTTTGAGGAATGAACTTTAGGGTCACACTATGAGGTAACACACCCAAAGCTTGTCAAGGTGATAGCTGAGGGTGAGGAACTTTACAGTGGCAAGAGGAGAAGAAAGAGGATGAGGACCAGCTGTAGCCCTAAGACCAGCTGTGGCAACAAGGGATATATTCTTCTCAGTAATTTCCATCTCCTGCATGTCTTCTCAGGAGGAAAGTCCCATGCCCACGCAAAGAGAAGCAGATGTGTGCAGCACAAGTGATTGACTATGCCAGCCATGGAGGTGCACGGTCCCTACCTTCCTTCAAGAGGCCAACAGCCTCCAAGACAGTCCCCAGGCTCTAACCGCTGTGCCTTTCAGGCTTTGCCACGATGCTTCCAGCACATCAGTGAGTACACAGTGGGTATTGGAGCTGGGCCAATTCCACCAGAAGACATAGGACTCCTCTAGAAAGCAACTATTGTCCAAGGACTCCCCATCAACCTGGCCAAGACTTTCTCAGAACTGCACCCTATCATCTTAGGTCCTTCCTGCCCAATTCTTTCCCCTCTGCTTTCCCAGAGATCAGACCTGCATCAGAGTCCCAGCCCCTTGCTCCCTTCCCCCTTCAACCATTCCAGACAGGCCCCAAATACTAGCGTTAATTTCCTTTCACATCTAGCCCCATCGTGGCATCTCCTTCTCTTCTCAGAGACTTGAACTAACAGACTCAGGCCTGTCTCACTCCAGTGTGTTTGTTACAGTCCTTCCATTACTGACTTCACAATTATACTTAACTGCAGCTCACTTGATGTGGGAAAAGACTGAGCCACTCTGACTCAGGAACAGGTGGAGTGATTATTGCTTAACTTCTCAGTTTAAAGGGACCTTATTAACCTTTGAACTTCTTTCTCAATGAATACTAGGCATTGTGTTAGGTGTGGGGGACACAGATAACAGCAAATTCTTTCACAGCCTTATCTTCCACCACACCCTTCCTAATAACACCCTCCACGTTCTTATATCCTTCAAGCTCACTTGTGATGACCACTTTTATAAGCAATTCCCTCCACCCTGATTGACCCTCTCCCTTGCCTGGAAACACCCACGGACTCATCAAGACTGAACCCAAGCATCACTTCTGGGCAAAATATTCTCTGACATACACAAGCAGAGTTGATTCCTCAGTCCTCCTATAACACACCCTAATCATGGCATCTGTGATAATGAATTCAGATTTATCTGTCTTCCTAACTAAAATGGAACTCTTTGAAGCATGGGTCATGCATCCAAAGTGTTTAGCACTGTGCCTGGCATAAAGTAGGTATTCCTAGATGCCTGAGAAGAGAAAGGGAAGCAAAAAGAGGACAGCAACAAGCAGCACACTTGACGATCTAACTAACAAGGACCGTAACAAACAAGGACCAACACCAAAAAGAACCCAGAAGTATTTTGCAAGTGGTGAAATGCTGACTGGACACCAGCTGCATAAAAACACTGAAACAGGGGCACCTGGGTGGCTCAGTCGGTTGAGCATCTGACTCCAGCTCAGGTCTTGATCTCACAGTTCATGGTTCAAACCCCATGTCAGGCTCTGTACTGACAGTGAAGAGCCTGCTTGCTCAGCAGCTTGCACATGAACTCTCAAAATAAATAAACATTAAAAAACAAAAACGGTGAAACAGACTATGCTTTCTGACACTCCCATAAAACACCTGTCAGGCCTCTCCCACTGCTAGTTTGCAGGCTTATCAAATTCAGAGAGTAGCCTGCCCCACCCTTCCACAGCCCTCACAAGTCCACTCTTACAGCCTGCACCTCAAGGCAAGTTCCCACTCTTCTCAGAAACTTCTGGTCTGGGGTTAACTGAGAAAAACTGATGGATCCCCATGGGATCATTTTGTTTTGAGGTCAGAGTATTTAAGAACTACTCCTGGGGCGCCTGGGTGGCTCAGTTGGCTAAGCATCCAACTCTTCATTTCGGCTCCAGTCATGATCTCATGGTTCATGGGTTCAAGCCCCACATCGGGCTCTGTGCTGATGGCATGAAGCCTGCTTGCGATTCTGTCTCCCTTTCTCTCTCCCTCCCCCTCTCCCTCCCCTGCTCACTCTCTATCTCTCTCTCTCTCAAAAATAAATAAACATTTAAAAAAAAGTTTAAAAAAAAAGAACTGTTCAATCTACCTTCTTTGGCCAAAATACCTTTCTCTTCCTCTAAGGGGAGCGTTCAGTGGGTTATGTTCACTGATTTTTCTGGATTCTCTACTTATGAAACTCCATTCTCTATTAATTATAATCACTAGGCATCATGAATTCATAGGAAAGAAACTTGGGTAATGATTAAAGGAAAAAAGAATTAAAGACCAAGTGGGTGAAACAAATACAAAGTGAAGGGAAAAAGAAACATGACACAAAACATGAAACACAGGAATATGACCACACATGAATGGCCAGGGTAGAAAGATAAAACATAGGTTCGAAATTAACCTGAGGTAATCACCAAAAAGCCTAAAAAAAAGGATGCCACAAAAGTTTATCAGTAACCAGTAGATGCTTTTCATGAGTCAAGACAGTCTATTCAATACTCTGTTTAACACACCTACTTTCCCTGGCACATTTTACATCCAAAGAGGGCAGCCATAATGTAACCTCAGGATGAGCTGAGCCTGGTATAGAACTGTCTGCCCCAGGGCAAAGATCAGCTTACGGCTTATTTTTAGCGGATTCTGCTCCTGCACCTCAGGGACTGCCAGGGTCCTCAGGTGGAATCCATCCCCACAGCTTGGGGCAGACTGCACTGCTGCTTACCTTTTGGGCAGTCTATATACACACCATAATCATGGCACTGTTTCCTCTGCCCAAAACAATTCCCCAGTTTTGCTCCTTCAACAGGCACTGCCTGTTGTATCAGTTTGAATTGTTGGTTGCAAAAACCGATTCTGACTAATTTAACCAGACACAAAAAAATTGAAAATATCCAAGTAGGTTACAAAATCAATAGGAGGGAGAGCTGGAGAACTAGCATCAGAAAGGGGGAAAAAAACGTGCTAGGGAGAAAGGAAGCCACAGCAGCACACAGAGCAGGAACCACAAGGGACAGTCTAGTGTGAGAGCGACGGCTGACACCATGGCCTCTGCATGCCTTTGCCTCTATGTGCTCTGCCCTTGCTCCTGCAGGCCACCACTGCTGTCACAAGAAATTCTATGCTGTCCCTTCCCCTTCACATCTCTCACTTGACATTCAAAGTCGTAGGTAGGAGTGTATCAACCTCCAAGGGCAGGACAGGTCCCTGAACCCTAACTGCTGAAAGACGGAGAATCTCACCTACCTCGGCTTCTACAAGGAAGACAGGGCTCTCCCTCCCTCCAAGGCTCACAAAAACAGGGAATCTCACAAAACAGAAAAGGAGCTTAAAATGTTTGGCAGCAAAAAAGGTGAAATGTCCAGTATATGTTTTTTATCAGTATCCCCACAACTATGACATGGAAACCTGGACATTCATTCTTGACTTTTATGGGAGGAGTGGGTACAGAGACTCTGAGATACTCATCCAGCTCCAAAGGGTCTAAGCTCCCAGAGACTTTATACAGGAACAAATCCTAAAGATTTAGATGTTCACTAACCGCAGATGTATTTGAAGAACTGCAAGGACTTACAGATTGACAGGTGCCTTGACAAAGGTAAGAGTTAGACTCCAGACCTCAGTAAAAGAAAATGTTAAACATCAGTAAAGATTCTAAATGCAAAGGGGTGAAGGGAGAGATCCAAGATGGCAGCATGGGAAGACCCCGAACTCACCTCATCCCAGAGACAAATGGAATCTACACCTACATGTACAGCAATTACTCCTAAAGAACTGAGGGTCAGTGAACAGCTTCTGCACACCCAAGGATAGAGGGACCACACAGAGAATGGGCAGGAGAGACAGAGACAAGGTGATGATGAGACCACCACCCCCCCACACTATAAACTGCAGAAGGAAGGGATAGCAACAGAGGGCCCTCAACAGATTTGCACAACCTGGGGCACAGCAAAAAATAGCAGTTTCAAGGGCAACTAGACTTTGAATGGAGGAATCCCATTTACTAACCCTAGAGCACCCACGGAACAGTGCGGGAACTGCTGAAACTCTCTCGAAGGTTGGAGGGTCCTGTTTTTGTTCCTCCCCTATCTTGACAGCACAGAGGGGGGCAGGGCCAAGGCACTCTAGCCAGCCTGCTGCCTCAGCAAGCGCAGGGTCCCTGGCCCACACCAGCTCCAGCCATGCTGCCAAGGTGGCCACCCCACCCACACCTGTCCCAGCTCCACCCAGCCCAACAAGGGCTACCGCATGGTCCACTCTGGGAAACCTCCCGGCCCATGCCTCCTCTAGCTCCAGCCATCCCACCAGCATGTCCCCTCTGCAGGGTCCTCCACCCCACTCCAGCTCCGGCTGCACACAGCCAGCCCAAACCACCTCATTCACAGAAACATATACACAAAGTGTATATGAGGAGACAGAAGAATATACTCCAAACGAATTAACAAAACCTCTGAAAAAGAACTAAATACAACAGTGATAAGCAATCTACCTGATAAAGAGTTCAAAGTAATGCTCATAAAGATGTTCACCAGACTGGAGAGAAGAGTGGTTGAACTTAGTGAGAACTTCAACAAAGTGATAAAATATAAAAAAGAACCACCAGAGCTGAAGAACGCAATAACTGAAATAAAAAAACACACTGGAGGGAATTAAGAGCAGATTAAAGGATGCAGATGAACGAATCCGCATTCTGGAACATGGGGTAAGAGAGAACACCCAAGTTGAAGAGCAAAAAGAAAACAGAATTTTAAAAACTGATGATAATAGGTTAAGGGACCTCTGGGACCACATCACATTAAGGGACCTCTGGTACAACAAGCATACTAACATTCACATTATAAGGGTCCCAGAAGAAGACAGACAGAAAGTCACAGAAACTTATTTGAAGAAAAGTTCCCTAACCTGGGGAAAGAAATGTCCATCCAGGTCCCAATAAGATACCTAATAATTAAAATGCCCAAAATTAAAAATAAAAAGAGAATCTTAACAGGAGCAACAGAAAAATAACAATGAAGCCCTTAAACAATGTGGGGGTTAGGAGCAATGACACCCCACTCACTGCCCTCATGCACCCCAAACCCAAGTCTAACTCTGACTCTCCCAAAACTTAACTACGAATAGCCTACCAGTGACCAGAGCCTTGCCGATGAATATAAACAGTCAATTAACATATATTTTGTGTATTATATGTCATATACTATATTCCTACAATAAAGTAAGCTAGAGAAAAGAAAATGTTACTGAGAAAATCATAAAGAAAAAATACATTTATAATACTGTACTGCAAAACATCCACGTATAAGTAGACCCATGCAGTCAAACCCTGTGTTGTTCAAGGGTCAGCTGTGGTTATAAACAACAGAAACTCCCTAAGGCTGTCAATTGATTTTTCGGCAGAAACTGTGTAGGCCACACAGGAGTGGCATAATATATTCAAAGAGCTGAAAGGAAAACACCTATAACCAAGTTACTCAGCCCAATAAGGACATCATTCAAAATTGAAGGAAAGATAAAGAATTTCCTAGACAAACAAAAGTTAAAGGAGTTTATCACCATTAAAGCAGCCTTACAAGAAATGTTAAAGGAATTTCTTTAAGTAGAAAAGGCCAATAAGTATAAGGCAATTCTGAAATGAAAAAAATACACAGGTGGGAGAATATAAGTGTCGGTTTTTAGAATGTGCTCAAACTTAAGTGACCATAGACTTAATACAGACTGCTATATATTTAGGATATTATAAATAAACCTCAAAACAGCCAAAAACCAAAAAGAATAAAATACCTAGAAATAAATCTAACCAAGGGGGTAAAAGATGCACTCTAAAAACTCTAAGAAACTGATGAAAGAAATTGAAGACAACAGAAACAAATGAAAAGATGCATCATGCTCATGGATTGGAAGGTAATATGGTTAAAATGTTGAGAGGCACCTGGGTGGCTCAGTCAGTTAAGCGTCCAACTCTCAGTTTCAGCTCAGGTCATGATCTTATGGTTTCATGAGTTTGAGCACCACACATCAGGCTCTGAACTGGCAATGGAGAGCCTGCTTGGAATTCTCTCTCTCTCTCTCTGCCCCTTCCCTACTCAAGCTGTCTCTGTTTCTCTGAAAATAAATAAATAAACTTAAAAAAAATTTTTTTTAATTTTTTTTTTTAATCTTTATTTATTTTTGAGAGAGAGACAGAGTGTCAGCAGGGGAGGAGCTGAGGGGAGGGAGACACAGAATCAGAAGCAGGCTCCAGGCCCTGAGCTGTCAGCACGGAGCCTGATGTGGGGCTCAAACTCATGAACTGTGAGATCATGACCGGAGCTGAAGTCAGACGCTTAACCGCCTGACCAACCGAGGCGCCCCTAAAATAAAAATTTTTTAAAGGTTGATACTATCCAAAGCAATCTACAGGTTTAATGCAATCTCTATTAAAATTCCAATGATAATTTTCACAGGACTAGATAGAACAACTAATCCTAAATTCTGTATCACCATTCTGAAGAGTCAAACACTCTGAAGAATCAAAGCAATCTAGAGAAAGAAGAACAAAGCTGGAAGTATCACAAACCCAGATTTCAAACTATACTGCAAAGTTATAGTAATCAAAACAGTATGGTACTAGCATGAAAATAGACACGTAGATGAAAAGAAGAGGACAGAATAAACCCAAGCCTATAGGGTCAACTAATAGACAACAGAGGAGGCAAGAACATACAATGGGGGAAAAGGTGGTCTTTTCAATTAACAGTGCTGGGAAAACTGAACAGCTACATGTAAAAAGAATGAAACTGAACCACTTTCTTACACCATACACAAAAATAAACTCAAAATGGATTAAAGTCCTCAATGTGAGACCTGAAACCATAAAAATCCCAAAAGAAAACATAGGCAGTAATTTCCTAGATATTGCCCTTAGCAACATATTTATGCCTCCTCAGGCAAGGGAAACAAAAAAAAAAAAAAAAAACTTTTGAGACTACATCAAACTGAAAAGCTTTTGCACAACAAAGGAAACCATCAACAGAACAAACAGGCCACCCACTAAGTAGGGGCAGATATTTGCAAATGATGCATCTGATTGGGGGTTAATACCCAAAATATATAAAGAACTACAACTCAATAGCAAAAAACCCAAATAATCCAACTAAAAATGGGCAAAGGACTTGAAGAGACATTTTCCCAAAGACATAACCAGTGTCCAAAAGACACATGGAAAGATGCTCAACATCACTAATCACCAGAGAAATGTAAATCAAAACCATGAGATACCACCTCACACCAGTCAGAATGGCTAGAATCAAAAAGAAACAGCAAGGGTTGGGAAGATGTGGAGAAAAGGGAGCCCTTGTGCAGTGTTGGTGGAAATGTAAGCTGGTGCAGCCACTGTGGAAATCCACATGAAGGTATCTCAAAAAATTCAAAAGAAATACCATATGACCCAGTAATTCCATATTAGGGTATTCACCTGAAGAAAACAAAAACACTAATTTAAAAAGATATATGCACCTCTATGTTTATTGCAGAAGTATTTACGATGGCCAAGATATGGAAGGAGCCCAAGTGTCCATCAACTGACAAATGGATAAAGAAGATGAAAGAGAAAGGAAGGAAGGAAGGAAGGAAGGAAGGAAGGAAGGAAGGAAGGAAGGAAGGATGGATTTCCAGCTACAAAAAAGAATGAAATCTTGTCATTCACAACAACATAGGTGGACCCAAGGAGTATTATGCTAAGTGAAATAAATCAGACCGAGAAAGACAAATACCATATGATTTCACTTACACATGGAATCTAAAAACAAAACAAATGAACAATAACAACAACAAAAACAGACTCATAAAGACAAAGAACAAACTGGTGTTTGCTGGAGGGGAGCGGGGAGAGAAATTGGTAAAACAGGCAAAAGAGATTAAGAGGTACAAAATTCTTGTTATAAAGTAAATAAGTCATGAATAAAAAGTACAGAAGAAATATAATCAATAATATTGTAATAACTCTGTATGGTGATGGAGAATAACTATACTAATCGTGGTAAGCACTTTGTAATATATATAACTGTTCATCACTACGTCATACACCTGAAACTAACATAATACTATATGTCAACTATACTTTGATTAAAAATAAATTTTAAAAGTTAAAGTCTGCTCCACAACCACATATTTAAGTAACTGCACCAAATTTATCCCTATGACTTCCTGACCTTAAACTTCTCCAGTCAGGCCATTCTCCTCTCTCCTCTCCTAGGAAAGCCCACTTAGACATTTCTGAACAATAGCCTCAGTCTTGCTATCCTTGTCACCTGAAATACCCTCTCTCTTCTCATTAACCAGATCCCACCACATTCTTGGGACGCAGGTTGAAGTCCTCCACCTCCTGCTCCATGAGATCTCAAAACACTCCCACAGCAAGTGGGTCACAAACACAAATCCTGCAGTGGCCAGGCAGACAACATCACCATGATACAGTGCAGTATAATGGAAGGGAATGGTGGCAAGAATATCAAGTGCAGTGGGTTTGCCCCAACTAAAGACTTTCAGGTTCACAATTTCTTAAGACACTGCGTCAAAGCTCAGAATTATTAGGAGCCTCTGGGGAAAGGAACTGGGTAGCTGGAGGAGAGAGGTGGAATGGAGATTTTTTCATTGCAAATACTCTATTATACTTTATAAATTTTGAACTACATTAAAGTATTATCTTCCCAAAATACCCAAAATTGGGGAAAAAAAAAAAAAACGAGATGAAAACATTTTTATCACTAAAAACACTATGCCAGTGAGACAAAACAGATGTGTCAATCCAAGGGCTAACAGTGTAACACCTCTAATTTATTACTTGTTCTGGTTCATTTTGGTTAATTAATTAAATAACACCGTCTTTCTGCTACTTATCTTTTTCATATATGTATACTCTATCTCTCCAGAGAATGCCAAGTTAGGGAGGAAATGAATCATGTTATATTGCATTAGAATGACAAACACGTGGGAAAACTACTGAATATTTGGAATCATAAGCATTTAGAATTTTAAAAGTCCTTAAAGATCTAGGTTATCACGTCATTTTATTTATTTTTCTGTTCATTCTTTTTATTTATATATATAAAATTTATTGTCAAATTGGTTTCCATAAACACCCAGTGCTCATCCCCAACAGGTGCCCTCCTCAATGCCCATCACCCACTTTCCCCTCTCCCCCACCCCCCATCAACCCTCGGTTTGTTCTCAGTATTTAAGAGTCTCTTATGGTTTGTCTCCTTCCCCCTCTACAACTTTCTTTTTTCCCCTTCCCCTCCCCCATGGTCTTAAGTTTCTCAGGATACACATAAGAGTGAAAACATATGGTATCTGTGTTTCTCTGCCTGACTTATTTCACTTAGCATAATACTCTCCAGTTCCACCCATGTTGCTACAAATGGCCAGATTTCCTTGTTTCTCGTTGCCAAGTAGTATTCCATTGTATATATAAACCACAACTTCTTTATCCATTCATCAGTTGATGGACATTTAGTTCTTTCCATAATTTGGCTATTGTTGAAAGTGCTGCTATCAACATTGGGGTACAAGTGCCCCTATGCATCAGCACTCCTGTGTCCCTTGGGTAAATTCCTAGCAGTGCTATTGCTGGGTCATAGGGTAGCTCTATTTTTAATTTTTTGAAGAACCTCCACACTGTTTTCCAGAGCAGCTGCACCAGTTTGCATCCCCACCAACAGTGCAAGAGGGTTCCCATTTCTCCACATCCTTGCCAGCATCTATAGTCTCCTGATTTGTTCATTTTAGCCACTCTGACCAGCGTGAGATGGTATCTCAGTGTGGTTTAGATTTGTATTTCCCTGATGAGGAGTGACGTTGAGCATCTTTTCATGTGCCTGTTGGCCATCTGGATGTCTTCTTTAGAGAAGTGTCTATTCATGTTTTCTGCCCATTTCTTCACTGGATTATTTGTTTTTCGGATGTTTTTTGGAGTTTGGTGAGTTCTTTATAGATTTTGGATACTAGCCTTTTATCCAATACGTCATTTGCAAATACCTTTTCCCATTCCATTGGTTGCCTTTTAGTTTTCTTGACTGTTTCCTTTGCAGTGCAGAAGCTTTTTATCTTCATGAGGTCCCAATAGTTCATTTTTGCTTTTAATTCCCTTGCCTTTAGAGATGTGTCAAGTAAGAAATTGCTGCAGCTGAGGTCAGAGAGGTTTTTTCCTGCTTTTGCCTCTAGGGTTTTGATGGTTTCCTATCTCACAGTCAGGTCCTTCATCCATGTTGAATTTGTTTTTGTGAGTGGTGTAAGAAAGTGGTCTAGTTTCAACTTTCTGCATGTTGCTGTCGAGTTCTCCCAGCACCATTTGTTAAAGAGACTGTCTTTTTTCCATTGGACATTCTTTCCTGCTTTGTCAAAGACTAGTTGGCCATACATTTGTGGGTCCAATTCTGGAGTCTCTATTCTATTCCATTGGTCTATGTGTCTGTTTATGTGCCAATACCATACTGTCTTGATGATTATAGCTTTGTAGTAGAGGCTAAAGTCTGGGATTGTGATGCCTCCCACTTTGGTCATCTTCTTCAATATTACTTGGGCTACTCGGGGTCTTTTGTGGTTCCATACAAATTGTAGGATTGCTTGTTCTAGCTTCAAGAAGAATGCTGGTGCAATTTTGATTGGGATTGCACTGAATGTGTAGATTGGGTAGTACTGACATTTTAACAATATTTATACTTCCAATCCATGACCATGAATATTTTTCCATGTTCCATGTGCACTCGAGAAGAAAGTATATTCTGTTGCGTTGGGATGCAGAGTTCTAAATATATGTCAAGTCCATCTGATCCAGTGTATCATTCAGGGCCCTCGTTTCTTTATTGATCCTGGGTCTAGATGATCTACCCATTGTTGTAAGTGGGGTATTAAAGTCCCCTGCAATGATCACATTCTTATCAATAAGGTTGTTTATGTTTGTGATTGTTTTATATATTTGGGGGCTTCCGAATTCAGTGCATAGACATTTATAATTGTTAGCTCTTCCTGATGGGTAGACCGTGTAATTATTATATAATGCCCTTCCTCATCTCTTGTTACAGCCTTTAATTTAAAGTCTAGTTTGTCTGGTATAACTATGGCTACTCCAGCTTTCTTTTGACTTCCAGTACCATGATAGATAGTTCTCCATCCCCTCACTTTCAATCTGAAGGTATCCTCAGGTCTAAAATGAGTCTCTTGTAGACAGCAAATAGATGGGTCTTGTTTTTTTTTTTATCCATTCTGATACCCTTTATCATTTGGTTGGAGCGTTTAGTCCATTTACATTCAGTGTTATTATTGAAAGATACAGGTTTAGAGTCATTGTGATGTCTGTAGGTTTCATGCTTGTAGTGATGTCTCTGCTACTTTGTGGTCCTTGAAACATTTCACTCACTGAGTCCCCCTTAGGACCTCTTGTAGGGCTGGTTTTGGGGTGATGAATTCCTTCAGTTTTTGTTTGTTTGGGAAAACCTTTATCTCTCCTTCTACTCTGAATGACAGACTTGCTGGGTAAAGGATTCTTGGCTGCATATTTTTTCTGTTCATCACATTGAAGATTTCCTGCCATTCCTTTCTGGCCTGCCAAGTTTCAGTACATAGGTCTGCTACTACCCTTATGTGTCTACCTTTGTATGTTAAGGCCCATTTATCCCTGACTGCTTTCAGAATTCTCTCTTTATCCTTGTATTTTGCCACTTTCACTATGATATGTCGTGCAGAAGATCAATTCAAGTTACGTCTGAAGGGAGTTCTCTGTGCCTCTTGGATTTCAATGCCTTTTTCCTTCCCCAGATCAGGGAAGTTCTCAGCTATGATTTGTTCAAGTACATCTTCAGCCCCTTTCTCTCTCTTCATCTTCTGGAATTCTTATTATACGGGTATTGTTCCATTTGATTGCAACGCTTAGTTCTCTAATTCTCCCCCTCGTACACCTGGATTTTTTTTTTTAATCTCTTTTTCTCAGCTTCCTCTTTTCCCATAATTTTATCTTCTAATTCACCTATTCTCACCTCTGCCTTTTCAATCCGCACTGTGGCCACCTCCATTTTATCTTGCACCTCATTTACAGCATTTTTTAATTCATTATGATTATTTTTTAGTCCCTTGATCTCTGTAGCAATAGATTTTCTGCTGTACTCTATGCTTTTTTCAAGCCCAGCAATTAATTTTATGACCATTATTCTAAATTCTTGTTCAGTTATATTGCTTAAATCAGTTTTGATCAATTCATTAGCTGTGGCTACTTCCTGGAATTTCTTTTGAGGAGTATTCTTCCGTTTCATCACTTTGGCTAGTTTTCTGTCCCTTATGCATTTTAAAAACTTGTTGTGTGCTCTGCACCTGTAAGCACTGCTATATTAAAGGAGGGTCATACACTGTCCAGGGCCTGGCCCTTCAGGAGGTGTCTTTTCTCAGACTGTTACTTGCTTTCTGTTATTGTGACTTTGCTTATTTTATTACCGTACTCATAGTGATATTTTGGACCCTCCACCAGGTGTGCTTTGATTTGTTTCTTGCAGTAGCCCTTTTTTCCAGCTTTCCCATTTTCTTCCTGGTAGATTCAGTCTCTTTTCCTCCCAGGCTCTGATGTTCAAAGTCCTTTGGCTTCTGCACTTCTTTGTTTGAGAGACACAGGAAGTATGGACCCCCTACTTCTCCCCCATGTTGGCCCCTCCAATTATGACAGGACAACGACCCAGGATTTGATGAAAAGAATAAAAACAAAAGAAAAACAAAATCACACACACATTTTGAGCTTACTATGAGAATACAGGATGCCCACTAGAGGGAGCCATAGTCCATTAACTTGAAGGTGAGGTCCGTAAAAGTGTTCCCCTCAAACGGATAATGAAAACATTTTCCCAGGGCCACAGGATGTGACTAAAGAGCCACGGACCTAAACAATTCAAATTTCTTTCTCCAGAGGTACAAACGGAGATCTTCAAATCTCCAGCATTAAAAAAAATGTTATTAGCATACAGTAAAATTGATGTGTTTTTTTTGGTCCACAATTCTATCAATTTTAATACATGTATACATCTGTACAACCACCACAATCAGGAAACAGAACAGTTCCATTTTTCCCAAGAACTCCCTCCTCTGATTTTACAGTCACATCTCCCCCCAACACACACAGTGGCATTCCATTTTATAGATGTAAAATGTTTATCCACTCACCCACTGAAGAACATCTGGTTTGTTTTCAGCTCCTGGCAATTACTATAGAGCTGCTATCAATATTCATGTACAAGTTTTTGTGTGAAAATAAGTTTTCATTTTTCTAGGGTAAATGCCCAAGCATGGGAATACCGAGTTATACAGTACATAGAGGTTCAACTCTAAAAGAAAATGCCAAACTTCTCTCCACGGTGATAACCAATCCAAGCTTCCTACCACCAGTAGAGCAGATTTCCAACTGCTCTGCATCCTCTCTAGCGCTTGATATTGTCAGTATTTTTATTTTAACCATTCCCATAAATATGTAGTAGTATCTTATCCAGGTTTAATTTGCATCTCCCTAATACTAATCATAAAAATCATTTTAGGCATCAGTAGCTCTTGAGTTATCTTTGGTGAAATGTCCATTTAAGTGTTCTGTTCATTTTTTAATTGGGTTGTTTGTCTTCTTACTGTTGAGTTTTTTAAGTTCTTTATATATTCTTGATACCAGTTCATTGTCATATATATGGCTTGCAAAGTCTCTCCCCATCTGTACCTTGTCTCCTCAGACTCTTAATAGTGTCTTTCACAGAGCAAAGGTTTTTAATTTTGATGAAGTCCAAATTATCATGTTTTTTTTTCTTTTATGAATCATGCTTTTGGTGTCATGTCTAATAACTCTTTACCTAACCCCAAGGCATAAAGAGCTTCTCTTGTTTCTCTAAATTTTTCCTAGTTTTACATTTAAATCTATGATTCACTTTTAATTAACTTTTGCATAAAGTACACAGTTTACATTTGAGGTTCATTTTTTTAATATAGAGGATATATATCTAATTGTTCTAACACCATTTGCTGAAAAGACTACTCTTTTTTCCTTTAAACTGCTTTTACACTTCTGTCAAAAACCAAGTGGCCAAGTTTGTGTGTGATTCTGGACCACCAATTCTGTGCCAGCAATCTAAGCATCCATTCCTTCACCAACACCACAGTCTCCATTACTGTAGCTTTATGTAATAAGTCTTAAAACTGGGCAGCATGAGTCTTGCTTTTGTAAATTAAGAATGTGGAAGTAACATTATTCAAGAGAGCTGGCAATATCTACCTAACAAATTCTAGTTTCAAATTAAAATCAGTGTTTTGGAAATAGGACAGGAAAAAAAGCAAAGGGAACAGAAAGAATATAGGAAACAAAGAGAAAGAAGTAGGAATATGAGAGAGACACACGTAAAGAGGTAGAAACAAAGGAAAAGAAGAGATAAAGGGGACAGGGAGAGGTGGGAAAACAGAGGAAGTGGTTCCCTACACATCAGATCTCAACCACTAAAGCTGAGCCAAGCAAATTCCTATCTGTGAACACCAAACACCTTCCCACTTACACGATCCACCAGAGCTAGCATCAGTAATGAGAACAGGTCAAGGGCCAGGTATCTCACAAGACCAGGAACCTCATCCTCCTAAAAATCTACAGTAGGACAAACACTTTTCTCATTAAATCATTCAAAACAAGCAATTATCATAATATCGACTTCAATTTTTATATGACCCATTACATTAGTCTTAAATACTCCTATATAACTGCCTGTTCACATAAATAAACAGACACATTTGATGATCAGCATGAACTTTCCTTAACTAGAATACTCCTGGTGTTTGGTTTAGATATTTCAAAGAGAAACATCCTTGGTTCTCTTTGGATGAACTATCCACCCTGTCCACCTCCCAGGGTTGCCATGAAGATCAAAGGAGATCATGGAAGGGAAACTGCTTCATAAACTGAAATTTTTCATACAAATATATATCAATGCCTCTCCTCATTAGAGGTATAGGACCAGGAAACTTTGTCAGACACAGATGAAAGCATCTGGCTCAACTACATAGACCCTTTAGTGAAATCTAAAATGGTCTTTAGTAGCAGCAAATTCAGAATTCTTTCCAGACAACGGCATTATTAACAAGAAGGATGTGGTTCGGTAACTAGCTCTGGGCAGTTCTCTACAACATCTCTGACAATGATGGACATTCAGATATTGGGATCTTGCTTTCCTTTCTTGCACGCTAAAATTCACTACTTCCTTCTATTTTCTATACTTACATCTTTGATTCTGGAGGGAAAAAAATCATGGTTAACAAATGTAACTGTAGTCACAGAAGAAATATGACACACAGTCTTTAAGAACTAGAAATAAAATTTGGTACATTCCAAAATAAAAGCTTAACTTTCTGTTACAAAATTCTCCCACATATACTGTGTGTGCATGCGTGTGTGTGTGTGTATGTGTGTGTGTGTGTTTTCGGACTTCCAAAAAATGCTGTAAGAGCCTTTGGTATTTCATGTAGCTTTCTGTAATTCACAAACCCAAGAAACCACCCACCTCCTGCTATATTTGTAAGTGCTTAGGTTGATGATGTTTACCTCACTTCCTTTATTTGACAACTTCTTTTCTTTCTTTTAATGCTTATTTTTCAAGGACAGAGAGCACGTGAGCAGAGAAAGGGCAGAGAGAGAGGAAGTGAGAGGATCCAAAGCAGGCTCCCCGCTGACAGCAGAGAGCTCAATCTTGGGCTCAAACTCATGAACCGTGAGATCATAACTAAGCTGAAGTCAGACACTAAACCAACGGAGCCACCCAGTCATCCTTTGACAATTTCCTGAAGACAGAGGATCATTAACTGTATTACCTGGTAGTTAAAACATTACTGGAATTCTGTAAATACATAAACGCATGTTGGGTACACCAAATGCATCTTGTTTATTACTGTGTGTTTACTCATCCAATCACTATCTAATAACCTAAGTCAATCTCACGTTGTGGAAATGGAGGCAATATAGCCTATCGTAAGAACACAGGCTTCAGACACAGACACCTCAATTCAAATCCTGACTCTTACTACCAGCTGAGTGACTCTGCAGAAGTTAGTAACTTTGGCCTTAATAACTTCCTAATCTTTAAAATCAGGATAATACGCTACATCGACAGATGCTGAATTAAATAACAATAACGTGACAAGTCAGCACATCATCAGTGTGTGAGTACCTTAGCTCCTTCCTTGCCAGCAAGACTCCTCGGCTATCTGTTCCAGCCTCCTTGATACTACCTAGGAAGGCTTGATATTTAGAAGCATGTTCTGGAATTTCTCCACCTTACTGACTCTCCATCTACTTTCAAATCTAACCTGCCTCTAGATCCTCATCTCCCTCATCTGCTTCCATTATAATCCGGCAGCAGGACGTACTCTGCTAGGAAAGCAGGTGCAAGCAGAGCAGGCAGGGCAGCCCCCGTCCCACTCTTCTCTGGAGCCCTGGCACACAGCTGCGAGGATCCGAGCTCCGGTCCTGGAAGCTGCACGCGGGCAACAGCTGCCGCCTCTCTCATTAGCTCACTCTCAATTCAGGGCACATGCTCCTTAACAAATGCTTTACTTATCTGAATAGATTACATCTGACAGTAATCTGAGAAATTGGCAAACACCAGTGGTTAACTCGGAATACTTCCACTGGGGCAAATGGAAAGCTATGAGTTTTCAGGTGGTAAACAACAGAAGAAAATAGTGCTCCCTTTATGATTCACAAGTATTAGAGAAAGTGAAGAGAAAATCGCTATTTAGAGGACAAATGTACTCTGGCTGTGCACTCGATGTTTTAAAGCGGGACACCTGATTAAATCTTCATCCTGACGTGAAGCATGCTCTGCCAGGGCGGGGTGGCCGGCTCCTAGAGCATTCTCCCATTTCACTCTTCTGAGGACCCTCAAAGCCTCCTGAGATGCAAGGGATGTTACCCAACGTAAGGTGGTCACAAGAGAACAGATTGCAAGTTACTCATCCAGAGAATCTTTCACAAGTGTTCTAACTAAGTTGTGATGGGGTACAAGCAATTACAGTTTCCCAAGAGAAATAATCACTTACAAATCCCCAGGGAAGTATGGCATGCAGAACCAGGGCTGGAGTTTCCACTGCCTGATGCTAACAAGCACTACAGTCTCAGAATAAGCTCAAATCACCCAAGATCCTAATTAAAAGTTGGATGAACAAGCCAGAAATAACTGCCAAATGGAGAGACAACTAAATGTCCCATGACAGTCTTGCTATCTAGAAGCTGGAGACTGCCGATGAAATTCCATAAAGAAGTTAATGCTAAATGTGCAGCAGTGTCTGGTCTTAGCCTTGGGGCTGGTGGCAACCCTCACACTGCTCTGTGAGCTTCCTCAGCAGCTAGTCCACAAAAGAGCCAAATGGTTCAGGGAGGAAATAAACAGGTTTTCTCTGCTCAAAGTCATGGGTCCCAGGGACCCCAAACTCCCTTACTAAATGTGTTGTAAGAGCATGCCCGATTTTCTTTTGGAGTAAAAGAAAACAAATGTTAAGGATCCATATTCTCCATTTCTTCTTTTAATCCCTTTCAGGTTCTCACCCCTTTGGTAGGCCTGTCAGTAACTCAATACTTACTCTTTTCAGGACATGTGCAGCTTCATTCCTCTAATACTCTCCCAGTCCCTAAAGCTTACTTAGGTAAGTCCCCTCCGCCTCCAGCAGTAAAACAACCTAGCATGTAGTGAGAAGGAAAGTCTGAGTGAGAGACATGCATTTTTCCCTTGGGCGATCGGGTGGTAAGTGACCAATCACAAAATAGCACTAAAACATGAGCAAAAACATTTGGCGGAAAGCAGACATACATCAGGGAATTCTAGTACAACGCTTCATACAGGCTCTGAGATCTGCCTAAAGATCAGACCCACTCTGCCGCTAATCCCCTGAATAAATACATTCTCACTGCCAGAGAGGCCCGGTCCAGAGCTATTTCACCCTCTCCTATTCTCTAGAAGCACTGAGCCACTATGATTACCCTCCCAGATGTGCAAAAGGCAAGAAAAGATGTCCTTTCTGAAAACTCACTACAACAAAACACGGCCAGGGGGCACTCTACAGACCTAAGAACACGGCAACAGGCTTTATTGTGACAACACATTCAGGTCTTCACTCAACAAATCACAAGGACGAGCATCACTCCAGTGGACAAGAGAGATTCTTTCACATGAGGCAGTTTCAAGAGACTGACCAGAGCCGCCCGTCCTCCCCCTTAAGGTTTACTTGTCACCGTTACCTGTACAAGTGACGATTGTCTTCAAAATCTTCCTGACCCCATTTTCCCTTGATGTCTTCAATAACATGATTCTTAAGGAATTTTTTCAGCAGCTGGACTGTTTGCTTACGGGTCACCTCGGGGCCAAAGTTCTGACTGCACCTCAACAGCTCATGCAGCCAATCCACGGCTTCAGCCGCCGTGAAGCAGCGTTCGTAACTTTTAAAACGACAGCGATGTTTCCGTAAGGGCATCCTAGCGCGAAAAAGCTCAACTGTTTCATTCCACTGGGGAAAAAAGGGAGAAAAGCATGTAGCAATCAACTGGTTTTGTTCAAGTTATTACATCCCAAATATTTAAGATGATGAAGGCAGTTTTTCCACTTAGAAAACCGTCTTAATGACAGCCTCGACTTTTTTTTATTTACGACCTTCACACTTGAAAGAAAAATAACTTTTGAAACGGTATTTTATATTTTTAAAAACTGTATTTTATTCATTCAATAGGTATTTACTGGAGATAAGACCAGAAAGTTGTCCCATTATGTGAATTTAATGGATTTTTACATTAATGACAAACATATGATCAAAAAAATTGATAAACCAGAGCCCAATATGCCTAATTCACTTCTTGGAGCTCTAATATGATTTTACATCATTAAGCAATATGTATCTTTTATTACATGAAAAGCATCAAATGGAGAGAAGAAAAGGTAGATGTACAAGATATAGTCCTGATGTCAAAACATGTTTAAAACTCCTGCAAAATATTTCCCTCTTAAAAAAAAATCTAGACATCCACCCCTTCATCTGCCTTCCCTAAATTAAATGAAATGTTCACATAAGGTATCCTTCCTACATAATTATACCAATTTCTTTTTAGGACTCTAGGCTTCCTGCCAGTACTCCTAAAAGTATTAAAACCTCACGGTCTTACTCTCCTAACCACTGTCCCTTCTCCCACTCTTCTCTTTCTGTACCACTGCACCAAGTGAATTTTTACTTTTCACCTCCTTTCCCATTGAAATCAGAAAATCTTTTTCTAATAATTATAGTTGGGTTTTTTTGTTTGTTTGTTTTTTTAGAAAGACAGAGAGAGAGCATGAGTGGGGGAGAGGGGTAGAGGGAGCCAGAGAGTATCTTAAGAATCTTAAGCAGACTCCACGCTCAGGGCGGAGCCCAACAAGGGGCCTGATCCCATAACCCTGGAATCATGACCTGAGCTGAAATCAAGAGTTTGAATGAGCCACCCAGGCACCCCCAGGGTAATCTCTTACAACAAATTTGGGGTGCAAACTATTCTAGGGCTAGAAAGAAATTGGGGCAAAACCAAGACCCAAGGAAGATGTGCAAAATGGCACATCTCCCTCAGGCAGTTAGTCTCAGAATATAATCTGAAATCTGTTCTGTAGTTTCCTCATTAAGTGGTCATTTCATTATAGCACCTATAGCTATAAATATAAACATACTTTTAAACAATATCCACATATTTTTAACCATTGTTGTTGTTTATTCTCTGCTGACACCTAGCCTTCACGTTAGTCCTGATCAAGCATATTGGGAGTGGGAAGAGTTAATAAAAAAGATTTGCATTTATTTTAGGTTGACTGAATTATCATAATCATTATCAGTTAAACTTAATACATCATACTTTATATATTACTTAATAAATGTAATGGAGACATGGGTTCCTGGGATCCAATATTTCAAAACAGAAGTAAACATGCCTATTAATTGACTCAAGATGGTAAGCAGTTCCTCTATTCTAATTAGGTAAGTAATAATATACACTGTAACAAATTAAATGCAGAAGTGTATACAATAGAACCTGCCCAGTCTCTCTCCAATCCCACATACCTATCAAACATATGCACATATATATAGATTTTTCCTTTTTTTATATATGTGTGTTATTTATTATTACTGCTGTTGTTTGCTTCCTTTTTAAAGAAATACGATCAATCCTATTGCACACATTACCCAACTTGTTTTTGCACTGAACATAGCATGGATGTCTTTCCATATGAATACCTGTAGATCCAGCCCATTCTTATGAATAAGTTGTTGTTTCAATGAGTATTGTGGTTTCAATGAGTTGTTACTCATTCTTATGAATAAGTTGTTGTTTCAATGAGTTGTTGTTTCAATGAGTACTCAAATAATGAGTATTTGTTGTTTCAAAATATTCTTATTTTAAAAACCTAAAGGACCAATGTTTTTATTTATTTTTGTTAGAATGGATTTCTAGAGAGGATCAGCATATTTAAATCAAATGTAACAATTTAGAGTGATACCAGCAGCGTATGCGCATCCTACCTTACCTTTGTCCATCACTAGATGTTACTATCATCTAGATGTTATTGTTTCTGCCAATCTGCGTTCAAGAAATGGTATCGCTTAAATTTTGTTTGCATGTTGCTCTCTTCATCTTTAGTAATTTTCATTTACTCATCTGAGACTTGACATTTTTCTATTGGGTAGTCTCTTAATTTTTTTTAAATGTTTACATCTAGCATTTAAGTCAAAGCGCAAAGAAGTCAAGAAAGTTAGTCTATTTTGCTCAGTTCCATATCCCCACAACTGAAGGCAGTGTACATGTATTTAATAAAGGTGTATTGAATTAAAAAATATGGAATATTAATCTATTTTTAAATATATTAGGAATGTTTTCTCCTGGCTTATCAATTTGTTTATGTAGTCTCTAGCTACATGAAGGTTTTATTGTTGATGATGATATTTTAATGAAACAAATATATCTTCTTTTTCTTTATAGCTTCAGGGTTTTCCCCTTTAGGGGAAGGAAGTTGGACATTTTCCCATCCTGATGTATTAAAAGTATTCATCAAAGTCTTCTAATATTTTAGAGTGATTTTTTTTTTTTTTTTTTTTTTTTTTACTGTTTGAATCTACAACTGGAATTTTTTATGGGAGGAGGAAGAATACCCTTTTTTCAATGAATTGAAATAGTAAATTACCTTACATAGTATCTTTCTTGATTCTGTTCTGAATCAAGATCTGAACTCTTTTTTATCCCACTGTGCTACTTGTGTTTTCCTGTGCTATACTATACCACAGGAAATTACAATTAATTAATTACAATTAATTAATTGTGATTACAATCAATTAATACTAAGTTTAAATTTCTGGTAGGTCAAGGTCACCTACAGTCTTTTTTTTTCCAAAAAAAAATTTTTGAACATACTTTTACTATTCTGCATGAGCTTTTCATTCAATGCATTTTCCACAGAGAAAAAAACAATTCATTATGATAACATTTTTACTGACTCTGTGGAGAACCACTTATTTCCAAAACTAATAATGTTGCTATTTCGTTACTCTGTAAAACAAAGAATTAAGTTCTGCGTAAAACAAGTTACAATTCTCAGTCACACTTAGAAGGAAAATAACCTACATCAACAAAGAACAAGGCAGAGCTTCAGAATGATTTTGTTCTACAACATATTACATTTGAAGAGATAATCTTTATAGCAAAGGGGATAAAACAGATTTCTTTGTGATTAAAAGACTTTTTTTGTTTTACTTATTTATCCCTTAAACTAGGGATCTGAAATAAGGAATCAAACAATTGTTTTTGCTTCACATCATGAGCCAAACTACAAAATACAGCACTGAGGGTTGAAATGTGCTTCCTGTTCTTTTCTCCAGGATATTTATTCTATTTCCTTCCTTCTTAGTACCAAAAATATTGTGATAATGGTGCTACAATGATATAGCACCTGGGAGCAGAGACAACCAAACTCTAGATCTAGTTGTACTTGCCGCATACTAACAAGACAGGCCTAATCGAGTCAGTTCACCCCTTTAGGTCTCAACAGAATGGCGGGACTGGACTAGACAATCATTCACATCCATTCTAGTTCTCAGATTCAATGACAGCTGTGTTTTAAAGTTTAACAGTTGCTTCAAATGCTATAAATAACTCAGAATTAAGTTCAAAGAAAGAATCCATAGATAATAGAGGAGTTTTTAAAAAGCTGTTTTCTTTCTCCTCATTATTTCTATTAAAATGATCAACTATGGTTGCCCCTTAAACAACGGGTTTGAAATACATGGGTCCACTTATACACATTTTGGTCTATAAATACAGTACAGTACTGTAAACGTATCTTCTCTTCCTTATGACTTTCTTAGTAACTTTTTTCTCTAGCTCATTCTAAGAATGCAGTATATAATACATAAACATACACAATACAGTAAAACCCGGATTACAAGTAACTTGCTCTGCAAGTGTTCCACAAGATGAGCAAACATTTCTAATAAATTTAAACGAGAGGTGTCTTGCAATATGAGTTGCACATGACGCCAAACATCATATGATCACAACTGACCCAATGGTTCTTCTCTCTCTCTCTCTCTCTCTCTCTCTCTCTCTGTGGGATTGTGGGTGATCATCTCCCATGCTCAGACACTCAGTCTCAGGCCACGGTGATTAGCAGAAATCAGTGATTTTTTAGAACACTGGAAGGTGCCCACAAGTGGCACCAGTGTATTTTTTGTCACTTCAAAGCACCTATGGACGGTCCTTTGCTTTTCCATACAAGAGTAAGCTTAGGAATGCTTTGCTTCATTCTAGGTTAGGCTGCCTGCAGATACAGACCCTATCCTCTGCTGCCTTATTGCCAGTCTCATTAAATACAGTATATGACAAGAGCTTATTAATACTGGACTGTAGTCAACATCGATGTGAGTGTATACAATGGCCCCTATGCAGAAAAAAATTCCATTGAGCCAATAGATAGCAGTGATTCCATTAATGACAGTGAAAGTCGTCCTACACCATAACGCTCCTCTCTCGTCCCCCTCACACCAGCCACGAAGGTTTTCAAAGGTAAGTGCATGTTCATTTGTTTATTTTTCTTTATATTTTGTATTTTCTTTATTATTTTGTATTATATTACAGGATTGTCATCATTTTCATATGAATATTTTTGGGTTGTGGAATAAATCATCTGAATTTCCATTATTTCTTATGGGGCAATTCGCTTTGATATAAAGTGCTTTGGATTACAAGCAGGTTTCCGGAACAAATTATGCTCACAAACCAAGGTTTTATTGTATGTGTTTATTGACTATTTATGTTATTGGTAAGACTTCTGGTGAATAGTAAGCTGTTAGTACTTAAGTTTTAGGAGAGTCAAAAGTTATACACAGCTTTTCTTTTTTTAAAATGTTTATTTTATTTTGGGGGTGCAGGGGAGAGAGGGAGCAGAGAATCTGAAATGGGTTCTGTGCTGACAGCAGAGTCCAATGTAAGGTTCGAACTCAGGAACCATGAGATCATGACCTAAGCCAAAGTCAGATGCTTCTGACTGAGCCAGCAAACACCCCCAATTTGCAAATGCACATGGGTGGGCACTCCTAACCCCCATACTGTTTAAGGGTAAACTGTATTTGTATGTGGGTTACAAAAGTGAAAGCTATTTCAAAGAAGATGAGTAAGTTGCTAATCAACTTCCACATTCATCATGTAATGACTTAGAATCTGTCATCTGATTTTTGGCATAAAAAATTCACCGAATCCATAAAACGTTATTTTCAGATAAGACTTTGATGCTTTAGAAAATGAAGCTGTACATGGTTTGAAAAAGTACAGCAAGGCATGAAAGGAGGAAGTAATGGTCTGCTCTTGGAATGCCAATAGATTTTCCCAAGCTTTTCCTGAAGATTGGGTTGAGGGTGATGCTGGGAGAAGGGGAAAATGATAAGAGGGGAGAGGGAGATGGAAAGGGGAGCTGGGATAAATAAGTAAAGAGAGGACTGGTCACAAACTTCATGATTTACCTGGTAAGAGGTGTAAGACACAAGTGAATTATGCTTGGGGAAACATACATTTTATAATGAGGGAGAAAGCACCTGTAACGATGACTGAGATGACTGATAAATCAGAAAGTCTCACTTTTTAAAAAAATTTTGCTAATGTTTTTTGGGCTTTCAAAATGTTAGTTTAGGATCAAGGATCTCAAACAGAATAAAGCTGACAAATGAACTGACTACCTGGGAAATTCTGGTAAAATTGAGGTGCTTTCATTAATGATTCGCATAATTTTCTGCTTAACTTGATCAGGCTTGGCTAACCTTGACCTGTGTATCACTCCTTGGAGGATGACAGCCTCTGGAGGACAAAGAACACATTCCTTTATAAATTCCTTTGATAATATTTTAATGTGACTCAGAATGAAGCGGTGTCTTGTTACATAGGTACTCTGCATCCAAGAAAAGTAGTGATTCATACAATTCAGTGAATGAGATTAAAAACAGTTCCAATTCTGATGTAACTTGTTTTAGTCTAAAGCAGGAAGGATGAAAACTAGTTACTCCAAGATCCTGAGCCTCTCTGTTTCCCTTGCTAACTACTGTGAATAAACTGGGGAGAGAGGGATGTGTCTTTTCCCTCCACAAAGGACAGTAAACTTTTTCAAAGTTCCTGATGAAGCACAATCTATATCTCATCCCTAAAGATGGACCTACTAATAGCCCCGACCCCAGATGGTTTCAAATGGTAGAAGCAATTGTGAAGTGGAAGCAGGTATGAAAACACGATTTTTTAAAACCCTTATCTGTTCTCTGTCAGCACCATCCACACCTCTAAGAGGCTAGCCCAATGGAAATTCTAAATTTATATTTGCTGAATTTTTTTTAATGAATGAATCATTATGAATGCCTGTAACAAACAGATTGTTTGCAAGGATGAGTGCAATAATTCCTCCCGTGCTGTTCCTACCTTTTCCTGGATATCCGTTAGGTGGCAGAGAACAATGAAAGGAATTCCCAAGTTAGACGTGGCCAGAAGTGGTAACAGACCAAGGAGCGATGTCCTTCCTGCCAAATTATCAGCAGGCTTTCATACAAAGCTTCTAAAAACCTGCCAGTGACATTGACAAATTGTCACCACTTACTCCATTACAGTAATCCTCTGAAACGCAAAGCGCTAAAATTACTTGCTCCAGGTCACAAAGAAATCAACTACACCTAAGAGCCCTGAACACCAAAGTTCTTCTCCCAGAAGAAAAGACAGCACCCGGGACCATCAGGGGCTGCAAAGTCCCTTTCACAACCATTCGGGTCAACCGCTGATTTAGGTCGGTGCTGCCAGAACCAGAAACGCTGGGAGCCAGAAAAGCGGCTAAGACCCACCACCATCCCGGGGGCACCGTTAGAAAGAACCGCAAGTGTCACCACACGAGACACTCAAGACGGAGACACGCCCTGCCTGGACTGCGGCAAAGGGTGAGTGTTAGAAAGGGTGGGTGGCCGTGAGGTTACGGATGAGGTGGGTCCTTCCTCTCCCGGCAGCAGGCGTTCGATTCCAGAGGACAAAGGGGGTGGGGGGTACGGTCACCCTAGTGTTTCGGATGCTTTATATCGGAAGGCGTCACTTACTGCCGAGAACCAGGCCGACGTCTGGGGACGAAGCTGCACGCACCCCAACGACGTGCTGAGCTCCAGACCCGGTAAGCCTTTCCTAGCGCACCGCCCGGAAAACGGCCGGTTTTCCGGTGGGGCCCGTCCGCACCGGCCGAAATATGTCCCGCCTCCAAACCCGGGCCCCGCCAGCCCTGTAGAGGGGAGGATTGACCAGTACGCGGCCGGCGGCTGCGCCCAGCCCCGGCATGGTCACTCACCAGCTTGGTGGCCCGGTACGGGCCGGGCCCCACGATGCGGTGCTCCATAGCTGGTAAGCAGTGGCGGCGCCGGCCGCCCCTGCGCGGATCCCTGCAGGCTGGCGGCGCAGCAGTTTGAATCGCGAGCCTAAGCGCTACAGACGCTGATTGGGCGACACGGAGACACGTGACGGGAACTGAGGGGCGAGGGCGGGGCCCCGCCTGGTAGGCGACTGGTGGCTGTGTTGGCGTCTCCTGTGAGCTCAGACCGGCCGGGGACCGAGTCGGCTGTCCTCCCTTATCCCACCCGGCTCACGCCAGGATGTGCACTGACCGTGCGGGGTGTCTCTGTTTAGCACTGGAGCGAACCTGGCCGACCTCAGACAACGGCATACCTACGCTTTCTTTGGTAGAGGGTCAATAAAGAGTGTATAATTCGGTGATGGAAATCGTGGACTGTGAACAAATCCGAGTCAGCATTCCATACGTACAGTGAACCTGCAGGTGCTACTAAGTAGGATTGGGAGAAGTGGGCAGTGAAATGAAGCGAGTGAACGGCATCTACAAGTGGAGGGACACTGAAACAATGGATAAGGTCACTTGGCCCCAAAGAGTGTCGACAGCCCCTAGAAGCAGTAAAGAGCTGGAAACAGGGATGACTGCGTGGCTCAATAGGTTAAGGATCCAACTCTTGGTTTCAGCTCAGGTACTGATCCCAGGATGGTGGAATTGAGCCCCGCATCAGGCTTGTGCTGAGCGTGGAGCCTGCTTAAGATTTTCTTTCTCTCTCCCTCTGCCCCTCTCCCCCGCTGGCTCTCTCTCTCTAAAATAAATAAAATGAGGGAAAAGGGGTCGGGGGGCGGAGAGGGGAGGCGCGGGGATGGCTCAGTCAGGTAAGCGTGGGACTCTTGATCTGAACTTGATTTGGGCTTCCGTCAGAATCCCGGGGTCATGGAATAGAGCGCTATGTCCTGCTCTGCGCTGACAGCTAAGCCTGTTTGGAATTCTCTCTGCCTCTCTCTGTGCTTACCCCACTCCTGCTCTCGCTCTCTCTCTTTTTCTTGCAAAATAAATAAACTTTTTTTAATGAAAAAAAAAAAGAGCAGGAAGAGTGCCAATTCATCTATTTTTTCTTTTGATAGTCTATCCCTTGAATTTGAATTCTATATTTTATATCAGCCTAAAAATTTCTGTCTTTTGCCAGAGGGCTGTTTTTCTGCTCAGAATTTTCTCCCTATGAAGTGCTGGTCTGATTTGCTATTGTTAAAGGAAAAATGAGGTCACCACTCTATACCTACAACTGGAGTTTAAAGTTCAAATATGAAAAAAAAAAGTTCATATCTGGTCACCTCAGTGAGTACCCGGGATAAGATCAAACCCCCACTTTCATGACACCCCTCCTCCATTTGCTCCTTTAGATATATAGTTAGCTGCATTTTAGAAAGCCCAGAAAAATTCAGAGATGACATGTATGTATTACTTTTATATTCAGAAAAAACAATACAGATAACATAAAGGTAATTTTTGCCTCCACTGAGTGTATCCTTATCAGAAAGGATTCCAATGAGGCACAAGAGAAAGAAGAAATGTAACTTCAGAACCTTATCCATCCGGGACTTGTCACCAGCCACTGTGGTTGTAAACTGCGATCTGATACAAAATGTCATGCCCTGCCTCCTGAGCATTTTCCCAAGAGTCCATCATGAGCCATACACAAGATAATTACTTTTACTGGAAAAACATATTTCAAAATGATCTACATATCAGAGGCCACAGTCTTTGTGACTGGAGTTTAAATTGGGCTGCTGATAATCTACCGGTCTTTCAGCATCACATAAAAACAATTGGGAAACTGCTTACATACTCTTCTCTGGCACGTTTAAGTGTGACACCATCAAGATCCTGTAGAAACTTTGACTCAGCCTCAGAACATCTTTATAAGGTGCAGTGAGTATTGGCAATTTCACCATCACCAGCTAACTTATCACTGGCGTTAGGAAATTCCAGGCTGTGGAGCAAAAAGCAACATAGGCACCAAGTATATTTAATGTGGGTTTGGAAATTGTGTTTCTCAATCACTGAGTAGGGAGTGGTTGGGAGCAAGTCCCTCACTGCCCAGAGGGTTCCTGACTACCTCATTCATTCCTCCTGCTGCCTGAAAGGTCTCCCGGCAGGTTGGATGGGTCGTTTTGAAAGAACTCCTCTGCTGAAACCCAAGTCGTTCACTGCTTATATTAGACTTGAGCCATTTGGATTATGCTGTAACCCCATTCAGTCGTGTTCCTTGGCATTTAAGCTATCAAGACAGTCCATTTGCTGAGGTTCTTAAAAGTTGCAAAATCCGTGACTTGATTTCCATACTTATTGGTCTGTACTGTCATCACTCTACTGGGAAATGTTCCCCCAGAAATTGTATCAATACTATTCACTAATAAGGGCATCATATTCTTTGGGGATATGGGTGGCAAAGAAAGGATAAAAATATATGGGAAATGTAAAACCATACTATTTCATTGAAACTGTTAAATAATATTTTTATTTCAGCATTTAAAAAATAAATACCACAAAAATAGAGATTTACATTCATTCATTCGCTTATTCAATATGTATGAATTCCCACTATGTGCCAGACACTCTTCCAATCACTGGAATACTTCACGAGAAAAAACAAAGTCCAGAGGCTGACATCCTAGGGTGGGAGGAGACAGCAAGCCAACTATATACCTAAAAATATATATACTATATCAAGGGATAACTGAGTGCTGGGAAGGAAAGTAGAAGAAGAAAGAGGAGAGGGTGAGGGGATAAGGATGCTATTTTGGCTCCAGTGGTCAGGGAAGTTCTCTCTGTCGAAGTGACAGCTGAGTAAACAATCTGAGTCAAAAGACTAGCTGTCTGGGGGCAGACCTTCTAAGATGATGGAATAATAGCCCGTGTGAAAGCATGAGGTGGACACATGCTTGTCCACCCAGGGAACATGGGAAGGAAGCCTGTGTCACTGGAGTGGAATGAGTGAAAGGGAGAGGGGAGGAGATGAGTTTGGACACAGAGAGGAGAGGTCACATTATGGGCCACAGGACTTGGATTTTACTCTGAATTGGTTGAAAATGTATTACAAAGTTTTAAAAGTGTGTCAATATCTCAGTGGGTTTTTTTAAAGCATCACTCTCCCCACTGTGTGAGTAATGGACTGGAATGGGGGTAGGTGTGGAGTGGAAGCAGGAAAACCAGTTAGGAAGCTTGCAACACTCTAATAGAAAACAATAAATAAATGTGGTTGATACAGTGCTTGGCACATAGTGCCATTCAACAAACAGTTGCTGAAGGAATAAATGGATGAACAAATTAAAACGAAACTTTGTAAGTTATTTGTCTCTTAAAGATCAATTCATTCTGTCTCTAAGTCGATGTCTTAATTATATTGCATGTACTCTGCAATATAATAGCTAACTTTTATATTTTCAATATAACCTATAAAATTTGCTACTGAACCTACTATACTGTTTTTTTCTTAGACACAATCCATACCTGATGCCTTGTGTTATAATCTCTCTCTCTCTCTCTCTCTCTCTCTCTCTCTCTCTCTCTCTCTCACACACACACACACACACACACACACACACACACCTCCTGCCCCTTCACAATTACATAATTGTGTGCTAAGTTAGCATAATAAAACCTTTGCCAAGGATATAGCTGAATGGATTCTCATATTTGAGTATAAGTTCAGTTTCTTGCACATTAACCATGCTTCTTTGTTGCTAGAAGTATGATTCTTTATATATAGGAAAGCCACTCGGTGGCAAAAATTTTTTTAACTAACATTGGTCTGGCTTGTGTAATTTCAAGGAGGAAGATTGTGGAAACAGGAAAGCCATTTAGAAGGTAGTCAAATGAACATAGACATGAAAATCCAAGAGCAGTGGAGTGTTATGAAAACAGTTGTGTAGCCTTGGGCAAGACTCCTGTGTGTCAGTTTCTAATCCAAAAACTGGAAATAACAGTGGTATCTGCTTCATAGGGCTATTGAAAGACTTACTTAAGTAAATACATGCAGATTTCTGAGAATTCTGCTTCCCTTGTATGGTAGGCAGATTCCAAAATGGTCTCGAACATTCCCAGGCCCAATGTGCCTACTTCTCCCATTTTGTCAGCACTAACCCAGGTGCTCCTGTAAAGGGAATTTGCCTATGATATCAAATCAGTTGACCTCGGAACATGGAGATTACCTAGATGAGCCTGACTTAATGACACGAGTCTTTTAAGAGCAGAGTTTTCTCTAAGCTGGTTGCAGAAGTCAGAGATTGGAAGTAGAACAGAATTCTGTCACCCTGAATGCACATGGAAGCAGATGTCCTCCCAGAGCCTCCACAAGGGAACCAAGCCTGGCTGATGTCTCGACTTCAGGCTTCTGACACTTAATACGCTGCACAGAGAGCACAGCCACCTCACTCCAGACTTCTGACCTACTAAACATAAGCTAAGAAACGAGTGTGTTTCATTGATAAATGTATAGTACTCTCTTATTTGACAATAGGTAACTGATACATCTTGTACACACAAGCTCTCAATAAATGTTTGTTCTAGCTACTACACAGCAATAGAGGGGATAGTGGAAATGTCAGTGCTTAGTGAACGGTTAGCTCTAAGGATGAGGGAGAAGAAAAGGCCACATACGGCTCTAAATGACACCTGGAAGACTGGCAGAAAGATTGTATTGTTGGTCACAATGAAACAGGGTTTGTCTGCATAAGCAAGAAGGAACAAAGAGAAGGGACTTTACTATTCATAAGAACCACCAAAGTAGCTTGTTTAAAATTCAGTTTTATGGATTCTACCCACAGAAGTACCTCCAGGTATCTATATTCCATAGGTATTTATGGTTTGACTCTTTACCAGTGACTCCAGAGATCCATGACATGTACAGATTTTTAATTCTGATAAGGCAAAACCATAAAACTCCCCTTGGAGGTTGCTGTGCAAGAGTATGTCATCCAGATTGTAAGTGAGCCTACGTAACCACCTAGGTAGGAGTAGGTATTCCCTCACTCAATATGACCCTGACATTCTCGACTCTTCATGTTTATGCATGGTATGGGGAACATATCTACTGGTTTTTGAGAATTCACCCAAGCCATAAATGTCAAAGGCCAAAAGAAGTTGGGGTTTGGACATGCAGCATTTGACTGACAGTGAAACATCCAAATAGAGATGACTCATGGTTGAAAATATTAAATCAAAAGGGCAGAAGAGACAGAGTTGGGTAAGTTGGAACCCTACAGGTAAATGAGGACTTAGAAGAAGGAAGAATATGGAGAGAAGAAAGGACTTCTCCACTGTCCCATTCAGACCTTTGGGCTTACTACTCTGTCTGACCTGTTTCTTTGGCCCTCAAACCTGCTGTTTCACCCCTGAATCTAGGCTTTTCTGCTCACTCTTGTCACTTCACTTACATCATTTCCCCAGGCTTCCCTGGAGCACGTCCCCATTCTTGGTTCCCTGTCTATAAGCTTACGCTCTGGACATCTATCAAAGACCTTCTCTTCCATTTTGCTGCCAAAGGCACCAGATTCCAGTTTTAGCCTCACCAGAATTGCAAATCAATACATGTTACCGAACTTTTGACTAGCTCTCAAAGAGACCAATGATAAACTCCAGCTTCAGTAGATCAATTGCCTTGACCATAGCACCTAAGCTCACTTTTAAGAAAAACCTAAAATCTAGGATGACGTCGTCTGCATTTTTAAAAGATTCATCACAGGGGAGCCTGGGTGATTTAGTGGGTTAAGCATCTGACTCTTGATCTCAGCTCAGGTCTTGATCTCAGGGCGGTGAGTTCAAGCCCCGTGTTGGGCTCCGAGCCTACTTAGAAAAAATAAATAAAATAAATAAAAAATAAAAAGATTCATCACAAGTAGTCCCTGAAATAGCAAATGTAGTTAATATAGCCAAAAAAGAACTCAATTTTCCAAGGAAAAATAAAAGTAGAGTAGACAGAGAAGGATAATGTGCAGAACTTTCAGAAGACACTACTTTCGGGTCTCACTGCCAGACACTTGTAAGTAGTAGCAGGGGTTGCATCCTGCAAGGTAAGATATGTAATGGGGTATTTCCTCTTCTGGCAGCAGCAACAGATAATCCTGGTAGCCAGGGCCTGTGGACCACAAACACACACAGGAGCCCAGAGAGTAAGTGGGACAGGGTGAGCATTACTAAGCCAGGGATGCAAATGAGCAAAAGCTGTTGTCAAACAAGGAAGGTCTGTGAGCGGGGGTTGGGGCAGGGTGTCTGTACTTGTTGAGCTATCTGGAAGGGCTTACAAAGGCAACAATGATTATTGTGTTTGCCTACAACATTGCCACTCTTATTTTCTTTCAGGGACAAGGAACTGAAACTGGTTTGGATGTATTTTTTAAAAAATGATTTTAAACATTTGTCCTTACTAATGATGATTATTTTCTATTTCATAGTTTTCTTTTGTTCATTCCTGACACAGATCCCTTTCTTCCTTCTTTCCTTCCTTTCTTCTCTTCCTTCCTTCTTTCTCTCAACTTTTCACTGGATTGTAACATATATAGACAAAAAACACGCACATTATCTGTAGAGAGTTTGAGGAATTTTCACGAAGTGAACACACCCTGGTAACAAGCACTCCAATCCAGAAACAGAACATGGCCTGAGCAGACATTCTCACACCACCTCCGGTCTCCACCCCCAAGGATAACTGTCACAGGTCTTTTGCTGCGTAAGAAAAAAAAAGAAACAAGAAGGAGTTTATCCCAGACCAAAGAGGGAACAGGAGTCAACTCACAAATTAGTAGGAATTTAGTCCATCTATATGGCAACCCAAAAACCAACTATGAATGTGGAGGGAGAAGGGATGAAAGGATTTTATTTAGTGGATAAAACACAGTGGTTTCCAGCCTGACTAGATATATTATTTTTTTTTAAGTTTTTAATCCTTATTTATTTTTGAGAGAGAGAGAGACAGACAGAGAGACAGAGACAGAGGCACAGAGCATGAGTGGGGGGGAGGGGCAGAAAGAGAGAGAGACAGAATCCGAAACAGGCTCTAGGCTCTAAGCTATCAGCACAGAGTCCAATGCAGGACTTGAACTCACAACCACGAGACCATGACCTGCGCGGAAGTCAGATGCCTAACCTACTGAGCCACCCAGGCGTCCCTACATATACCATTTTTAGACTTCTCCGTTCATTTAAAATTAAACAGAAACGTTGTAGTCATTCAAACCTGTTTGAATGCATTTTCTTATATAGCTCTCTCTAAAAAATCTCAGATTGGGGTACTCCTGGAATTAACAACAGGACAGTGATTTGATTCCAGCTCCAAGGAGGGAGTAGGCAGAAGAGTATCTACGCAGAGTTCACTAAGAAGTGCCCCCCCCCCCAGGCTGTCCACAGACCAGAACACTGAAAACTAATGAAAATACTGATGCCAGACCTGACGTCAGGTCTCCAGAAAGTAACGGCTCTGGGGAGAAGGGACAAGAGAGGAATGACCACAGAAATGTTGTAATCTGACCCCCTCCCACAGGCCAGCTGACAGCTGTTGGTAAGGTTCTGTTGACCCTCCAAGAGGTGTCCTGAGAGCCTGGGCAGCATTCTAGGAGAGAGTGCCTTCCATGTGTTCTACGCTCAAAGCTGACATTACCAGAAGTAGCATCCTAAAGGAATGTTCAATAAAGTCCATAAGCAATGTCAAGTCAGGTCTCCAAACTGGGCCAGAAAAATAAAGAACTCAAGGAGATGGGAACAGAGGAGGTACAAGGACATGGGCTTGAGGCAGAGCATGGAGTAAAATCACAGAACTGCAGTACAGATAGCTAGAACCCAGTTTGGGCCAGGAGCTTTTAAAGGGAAAAGGACCACAATTCCATCTGCTAAGGATTCTTGCCCCCTACCCCTGCTACAAGTAGAACTTGAACCTGGCCACACCTCACTGTTATTACTCCACTGTCAATTTTCAGGCAATGCAGAGGATGGAAGAATATGGAAGGTGGCAACCAACAAAATCTGGAATGTGGGAGAGGCTGTAATGAGCAGGTGTTTGCCACTGAAAGGAAGGGGGAGAACAGAGGGTGGAGGGACAACCCCAAGAGATTTAAGAGACACATGAACTAATTGCAGTGTGTGGACATTATTTGAATTATAATTCAACCAAGTGGAAAAATAATAACTAAAATATTTTAAAAGAGACAACTGGGAGTTGGAACCACTGAGCAAATACTTGAAGATAATCAGGAATTGCAGTTTAAAATGTTAGGTGTGATCATCGCCATGTAGTTATCTTTTCCAAGCCTCCTTACTCTTCCCGGCAGTGGACATAGAACTTTAGCACACCTCAGAATCACCTGGAGGACTTGGTGAGCCACAGATTACTGGACCCTCCTCCCAGAGTTTCTGTCCTGTAGGATTTTTTGGCAGTCTGAGAACTTTACATTTCTAACAAGCTGGATGATGGGTACATGAGGGCTCCCTATGACTATTCTGTCTACTGTTGTTATGTTTGCAATTTCTGTTCTTAAAAGTTCTTTTTTTAAGATAAGGGAAAAGAAAAAATACAAAAAGCATTTGACCATATCCAACATCCATTCCTGATTTAAACACACACACACATACCTCAACAAACCAGAGAATAAAAGGAAGGTTTCTCAATGCGATAAGAACCCATGAACATCCTACAGCTAACATCATACTTACTGGTGAAAGAGTGAACACTTTGTCCCTAAGATCAGCAGCACGACAAGGATGTCTGCTCTCATCAGTTTCATTCAACATTGTACTGGAGATTCTAACTAGTGTAATGAGGAAAGAAAAAAATAAAAAGGATCCAGATTAGAAAGAATTAGCAAAACTGTTTTTATTTGTAGACAATGTGATTGTCTATGCAGAAAATCCTATGAGGTCTACAAAATAGCTGCAAAAGTTGTGCAATCCTGTGGCCAAGGATAGAGATTCCAGCAATGTAGGGACTGGATGGTTATGGGCACAAGGGTTCTAGATTGTGTAAGCTCCCAGGAGACTTTCTTCCCTTTCTGAGCCTGCATCCTATTACAACTTCAGGGCCCCTGGTGGAGAGCTTTTCTTCTCTGACTGGTGTTGCCAGCCTTGCCTTAATGTGATTTCCACACAGAGAGAGTTCTTTAGGGTAGTTGTTCTCAAGCTTGTCTGTACATTGGAATCACTTGGGGAGCTTCAAAAACTACTGATGCCTGGGTTCCTCCTCCACAGATTGTGCTGTAATTGTTCTGCGAATGGCCCAGGCATCAGACTGTAAAGGGCTTATAAAGCACAATCTAGTTTGAGAACCATTGCTCTAGAGCCATATTTCTGCCCTTGGAATTTCTCTGAGCAGTGAGTTCAGGAGGTGAGACAACAAGCATGGCTCAGGCTCTGCTGGGTTTGATTTGGGATCTGCCTGCCTACAAAGTGTGCCAAATCTGTTCTACTACTCGGAGACATCAATTTTTTAAATGTTAGGCCCTATGGCAAGGGGCACAGGGAACAGGAGCTGGGAGAAGCCTATGGTTGTGCACAAGTGACAACGACAAGTTAAGGCTATCTAATTTAGGTATAAGGAAGTTTCAGCAATCCCACTTAGTCAACAGGTTTGAAGCCATCTTCCTCGAACATTTACCTCCCCAGCTTTAATTTGGGAAAACGTCAACCTACATAACTCTCCACATACATTCACTGTTTTTTTTTTTAATTTTTTTAACGTTTATTTATTTTTGAGACGGGGACAGACAGAGCATGAACGGAGGAGGGTCAGAGAGAGAGGAAGACACAGAATCTGAAACAGGCTCCAGGCTCTGAGCTGTCAGCACAGAGCCCGACGCAGGGCTTGAACTCACGGTCAGCGAGATCATGACCTGAGCCGAAGCCGGATGCCTAACTGACTGAACCACCCAGGCGCCCCTTTTAATTGTTTTTTTTTAATGGAGTAGTTTTTAATGTTTATTTATTTTTGAGAGAGAAAGAGACAGAGTGCAAATGGGGGAGGGGCAGAGAGAGAGGGAGACACAGAATCTGAAGCAGGCTCCAGGCTCTGAGCTGTCAGCACAGAGCCCAATGTGGGATTCGAACCCATGAACCGCAAGATCATGACCTGAAGTTGGACACTTAACCAACTGAGCCACCCAGGTGCCCCCACTTTCATTAATTGTTAATGCTGTGCTTCATTTGCCACCTCTCCCTACCCACTGCTGAAGCTGCATAGTTCAATAGGTATCTCCCAAAAACAAGGGCATTTTTCTACTTAACCATTATATCATTTTTACCCTCAAGAAGTTTAACACTGATACACTAATATTACCTAATCTACAATCCATATTTAAATTTTGCTAATTATCTGGGGGCACCCGGATGGCTCAGTCAGTTAAGTATCCAATTTCAGCTCAGGTCATGATCTTGTGGTTTGTGTGTTCAGGCCCCGGATTGGGCTCTGCACTGACAGTGTGGAGCCTGCTTGGGATTCTTTCTCTCTCCCTCGCTCTCTACCCCTCCCCCACTCATGATTTCTCTGTCTCTTTCTCAAAATAAATAAACTTTTAAAAAAGTAAATTTTTCTAATCATCTCAAAATCTCTTTTATACCTATTTTAAGGACCTCACACTGCATTTACTTGTCTCTTTACTCTCCATAATCTAGCATAATCTCCCTCCTTTTTACAAGACATTGACAAATTTAAAAGAGCCAGAGTATGTTGCAGAATACCCCAAAAGTCATGATGCTTCCCTAAGATTCAACTTAAATATTTAGCAAGAATACCATGTTGATGATGTTGTGTGGTTCCAGTTGTATCACATCAGGAAGATCATAAAGTCAGTTTGCCCCATTGTCTCCAATGCTGAGTTTAATCACTTAGTTAAGGTGGCACCCACCTGAACTCTTTGTTTTAAAGGTATGTTTTTACTTTATACAGAATAAATAATCTGCAGGATGATACTATTAAACCATATGAATATCCTGTTTCCCAACATACTTATACCCAATGGTCTTAGCATCCACTGATAACCAGTTATGACAATGGTGGTTGCCAATAGCAATTTTCTAATTCTGCCATTCCTTCTACATTTTTTAACAGACATTCCACTATAAATAGGAGCTTTTCTCCCCTTTACTCCACTTCCTACTTTTTTTCCCTTTCCTGATTTTTTTTAATTTTTATTAAAAAAAATTTTTTTTTAATGTTTATTCATTTTTGAGAGACAGAGAGAGACAGAGCATGAGCGGGGGAGGGGCAGAGGGAGAGGGAGACACAGAATCCGAAGCAGGCTCCAGGCTCCGAGCTGTCAGCACAGTGCCGGATGTGGGCTCAAACTCACTGACCATGAGATCACGACCTGAGCTGAAGTCAGACGCTTAACTGACTGAGCCACCCAGGCGCCCCTCTTGATTTTTTGAGTATCATTATGGACCAATGGATTTTTGCTTATTTGACAAATTATGATTCATAATTGTTATTTGTCTTTTTGAAACCAGCTCTTGTGTTCTTTCAACATGTCTCCATTAGCCTTTAGGAAGGGCCTTTATTTTTACTGCAAGACACTTCAGGCTCACTTTGTATATTTCCTTCTCTAGACATGAAATCAACAATCTCTCCAAGAAGCCGACATCCCTTTTAAGTAGAGATGGCATTTATCATACCATTTCTGTTCAGTAGTAACAGTAATGTTTTTATCTTTACCTGCTTGATTCCTGCATCTATTTCCATGTTTGCAGGAGAATTTGTGGTGTTGTGAATTAATCCCCCTACACCTCAACACATGACCCAATGTGATAAAGAACAGACTCACACCTTATCTTCACATTTCTATGTTGATTCAAAATATTTTTTTAATGCTTATTGTTCACAGTGTTATGCTAAGCACCCATGATAAAATGTGAAGCAAAACAAACACATTCGTGGGCTTAATGGAGCACACAGTCTAGGGAGCAGGGCAAATATGCATCAGATGACCCTACAAATATTTAAAAATACCATAAGCACTCTAAATATAGGCACAAGATTCTAGAGTTCTAAGCGTACAACAGGGAATCTGATATACTCTGAGTAGTTGGGAAAGCTTCATTAAACATATGAACTGAAAAATGGAGAGCAGTTATTCAGTCCAAGGGTAGGGGATTTGTGTAATGCTGGAGGTAGTGATGGTGGTAGCAGAAGGTAAGGGGGGTTGTCAGTCAAGTAGGTTCCAGACCCAGGTTAAGGGAGGAACTTGAGAAAACAGAAGGGTGTGAGATCTTTATTCAGCCAAGAGCTAGGGTAAGAGGCTAGCCGGGTTGCTGGAAGACTGGGCAGATGCTAACTCCATAGGAAGCTCAGGGCAAGTTACAGGGTTTAGTCTTTACCATATTCCAAATAAAGGGACGCCATTAAAGGACTTAAGCAGGAGAGAGGCATAATTAGATCTACACTTTCAAATGAATAATGGCTAATACAGAAGAGATTGGCTGGGGGAAAGGATGCATGTTAGCCTCCAGATGGCAGGCTCTTTGCAGGAGTGCATAGAGAGCTGCCAAGTAATGTGTTATAGAGTGGTGGCTGTGAAACCTCACTGTCATTTCCTGTCACTGAAGCTAGCACACACCCATGTTAAGCTCTCTAAAAGTTTCTAAAGACAATGGGGAATCTAGTTAATGGGCTCCTCCCTAAGATCTCCCTCCCAGCCCCCACTCTCTCTGCTCCTTGCTTTTCTTTTATACAGTAGGGAAAAGACAAAGGGGAGATCAGAGTTGATCTCTCGGCAAGAGCTTAGGAACAGAAAGGTACAAGAACCCAAAACCCGAACATACGTCACAAGTAGGGTGGAAGTCTCTGGAGGAAGGGAAAGAGATGGGATAGGAGGTAGAAATTTGTTTGGCTTTTTTTTTTTCATTAAGAGAGAGAGAGAACATGTGAGTGCGCACAACAGCAGGGCAGGGGCAGACAGAGAGAGAGAGAGAGAGAGAGAGTGAGAGAATCTCAAGCAGGCTCCACACTCAGCAAGGAGCTGGATATGGGGTTCCATCACACTACTGTGAGATCACGAGGTGAGCCAAAATCAAGAGTTGGATGCTTATATGACAGAGCCACCCAGGCTCCCTTGTTTGGCTCTTTTGTGAGGAGGAGGAAAGGATGGATGAGAGGTTAATGGAGGGCTGAGCACAGGACTTCCCACACCCAGCCCTTACTCTATAGGATCTGCCCTTTTCCCACCATAAGATGTGGCATCATGAAAAAAACCTGGTCTGTCCCAGCGGTGGAAATGATTTGAAATAGAGAGCAGGGGTAATGGTGAAAGCAGAGCAGGAAGGAATGAAGTCTATAGTAAGGTGGGGGCAGGGAATGTGTGAGAGATGAATGTTAGCAGACATAGCTGGGAGGAAGGGAGCCAGAGAATAACCTGAATTATTCCTTAAAACCACATCCAACTCATAAGCTATTTCAAAGTGTCATAAAGGTTTTTTTAAAAGCTTTCCAACTCCTTTCAAAACACTAGCATAACTCTGACACCAAATCTGACAGACATAGTAAATGCAAATGGGAAGGAGGCAACATAAAAGACACTGTCTTCACCATTCTGATGGTACAGTTCAGTAGAGGTCAAGCACACTCACAATGTTGTGCAACTATATTGTGCAACTCCATACCCATTAATAACAACTACCGCTTCCCGCAGCCCCTGGTAACCACCCTTCTACCCCCAGTCTCTACGAATGTGACTACTCTGAGTACATCATATATGTGGAACAACACAGTATTTGTCGTTTTGTGACTGGGTTATGTTACCTACTGTAATGGCCTCCAAGTTCATCCATGTCATAGCATATGTCACAATTTCCTTCCTTTTTAAGGATGAGTAATTTTCCACTGTGCCCATAGACCACATTTTGTTTACCCATCCATTGGTCAATGCACACTTTGGTTGCTTCCACCTTTTGGCTAATGTAGCAAATGCTGGGTGTACAAATATCTCTGAGTCCCTTTGATTACATACCTAAAGGTGGAATTGCTGGATCATACGGTACTTGCATTTTTAATTTTTTTGAGGAACTACCATCGTTTTCTCCATAGCAGCCACACAAGGTTCAATTTCTCTGTCTTCACCAACCCCTGTTATTTTCTGTTATTTTTTTTAATAGTAGTCATCCTAATGGGTGTGTGTTTACTTTTAAAAATTTTAAAAGTGCATATGTTTATTGTGAAAATTGGAGATAAAAAAAGAAAAATAAATGCAAGAAGAAAGTTAAAAAAAAACTTTAAAAATGTTTCATTTCAAATGGAAGCCAAGCACTGCTATGCTAATGTAAAGGAGACTTTCCTTAAAAAAAAACAAAGACATTAATAGAAAAGTGGGTAAAGGATGGGCACAAGAAGGTTGCCAGGGATGAAGCAGAAGTAGTCAATGAATATGTCCAAGGATTGATAGCAGGGGCTGGGGAGACAGGATGGAACCCTGTCTAGCTCTCTGGTCACTTCCTCTGTGAGGACAAAGAGTGAAGGGACCTTGTGTGGCTACTACAGCAGAAGGGGTGTCAAAAATGCTTCTGTCCTGCTCTGCAAGGACCAGAACCCAAACTGACGTATCCGTTTAATGTGAGAAAATGGAGGCTGGACAGCCAGAGGAAACATTTCCATCCATAACACCGAAACCAATGATGCATTTGAAATGCTCTAGCATTTCAAACTGAGCACTTAAAAAGCTCTGAAAACACAAGTGAGATGGATGAACTACACATTTTGTTTCAGAGAAAAGAATGCTGGGGCCTTTATGGAAAAAAGGCAAGACTCCTAAAGTGCTCTATTCAAGACTGCAATGCCAGGTGGGAGTTGTAAGTTGCATACGTATTTATTATCATGCCGGTAGCAAAGCACCTTACCTGGGGAGTTCTGAAGGCACAGCAGTTCCCACTGGAGCTGGAATCCACTGAACACCGATGTGGTGGTTTTAAATGTTATTTTTTTAAGTTTATTTATTTATTTTGAGAGAGAGAGAGAGAGAATGAGCAGGGGAAGGGCAGAGAGAGAGGGAGCCAGAATCTCTCAGCAGGCTTTGTGCAGTACCACATGCAGAGCCCACAAAACCATGAGATTGTGACCTGACCCGAAATAAGGAGTGGGATACGTAACCCAGGTGCCTCTGTGTCTCGGTTTTAAAACTTGCCCCAAAGCACTTTGAAATTCCTCCCATTAAGAGGTGAGCTCTAAATCTCCTCTTGTGAATCTGGTAGGCTTGTGACAGTTTCAACTAACAGAACAGAAGTGATACTGAGTGATTTCTGAAATTAGGTCCTAAAGGGTCTCACAGCTTTGCCCCAGTTTTCTTAGACTGCTCATTCTATGTAAATTCCTTCACTGGGTACTCCCCCTTGAACCCCAGCCGCCATTCTGTGAAAAGCCAAGCTGGTGGGAGGTCAAATATTGGTGCATGAATGATGGTCCCAGCTGAGCCCAGCTTTGGAATCATCTCAGCCTAGATGCCAGATGTAGAAAAAGCCTCCAGATGATTTCAACCTTCAGCCGTTCAAGACATTCCAGCCTTTTAAGTCTTCATTACTGAGGCCCTGATATCACAGTAGACATAAGCAATGCATGTTGTGTCCTGTCCTGATCTGAGAGCATAACAAATGGTTAGTTGTCTTTCAGTGCCACAAGTTTGGAGCAGTTTGTTGTGCAACAGTAGATAACCTAAACAAATAGTTAAGTTATTAGCACTGCAAATCGTTAAATAACTTTAACTACTGATTAAGACTTGATTCACCTGTGTCTGGTAGGAGACTTGTTGGGGTTATAGGTGCTTAAAAAGCAAAGAACTTAGAATATCCAGCAACCAGTCAAACTTTCTAGGAACTCTTCATTCCACTGGTAGAGTTATTTTTTTTTTAATGTTTATTTATTTTTGAGACAGAGAGGGGGCAGAGAAAAAGGGAGACACAGAATCCGAAGCAGGTTCCAGGCAACACACCGTCAGCACAGAGCTCAACATAGGGCTCGAGCTCATGAACCATGAGATCATGACCTGAAGTCGGTTGCTTAACTGACTAAACCACCCAGACTCCCTGCCACTGGTAGAGTTATTCTTATGGGTGAAGTCCTGATAGGATTTGGAAGCAGATCATTCTAGATCTTAAGGCTGAGTTTCCTATCCGTGGAAATGCCCTATGTCTGTGGGACATTACCATAATGTTTGATGACAAAGAAGATGCCCTGTAGGACTGTGCATGTGTGAGAAAGAAGATATGGCCCTACTGGCTGTGAGTTCCTTAGAGCTCAGACTGGGAGAGTGTGATGAAACCCCTCACTGAGGACTTGTTCTCTTCTTGGACGCAGTAGTAGATGGAGGAGGGTTGGGTCAGAGGCAGAGGGCCCTTCTTTTGCCCAGTGCCCACTAACAGGGGTTCTCTTGAAGTTTAACAGGAGAGTGGCATGGCTAGTTATAGTGCCAATAAACTTTGGGATTCTATAGTAAATACACAGGTGGCAGATGGGGTATGAGTAAACAAACCATGTAATTGCTTTGGGTATGATTATTCCAGGGAGACGTGGCAGGCAGAGTGGCTCGTGTGGTGATCCTGGTGGGTCCACTATTAAAATGCTTTCCACAGATTTGTCCGTATCTATTACTGTAAAATACAATGAATCATACAAATATAACAAGTCAGGAGCTTCAATAAAAGTTGCTGGGCCTTTGATAGGTCCTTTGATCTTAAGAGCAGCTCATGACCATGACAGGATTATAGACTAAATACCTAACATACAGTATTTGCTACCAGATAACAACAATAACTGCTATACTACTATTGCTACAGTGTGTAGACATTAAAGATTGGTTTAAAGAAACTGCTAATAGTAAAGGCAGTACCCTGGATATAAATTAGCTCTTTATTATGTAAAAGTTTAAAAATATACAAGAGTATAAAGAATAGTATAATAAACTCAGTTTCAGTAATGATCAACTTAAGGCCAATGTTGTTTCATCTACAGCCCCACCCACTGTTCCCCAGCCCAACATGCATCCCACCATATCATCTCACTAGAAAATTGTAGTGCCCTTCAAGCTCTTCAGTCTTATTTGGGCCCCCAAAATAAATCCCATGAAGGGGACCTAACCCACATCAGTTGCTTGAAGCAAAATCCAACTGAGTCCAGCCAAAATCAGTCCAACCAATGCACAGACCCATGAGTGGGAAAAAATAGATATTTGTTGTTATAAATTACTGAGACTTTGAAGTTGATCGATATGTAGCATTACTTGCCAATAGTTACCTGAAACTTCTAACAAAATATTAATCGTGGATTTCTTTTGATGAATAGAATATGGTAGATTTTTCACTTTTTGTGTTTTCCACATTTTCTAACCTTAGCCTATGTTACCTTTTAAATTGAGGTGGGAAAAAAATAATATAATTTAAAAGAATAATTAGGAGGGGCAACTGGGTGGCTTAGTCAGTTAAGCATCCAACTTTGGCTCGGGTCATAGGATGAAAGGTTTCTGTTTTGCTGTCTTACTGTTAAGATGAAAGAATCATGGGGGCATCTGGGTGGCTCAGTGGGTAAAGAGTCCTACTTCAGCTCAGGTCATGATCGGTTTCTGAGTTTGAGCCCTGCTTTGGGCTCTCTGCTGTCAGCACAGAGCCCACTTCAGATTTTCTCTCTCTCTCTCTCTCTCTCTCTCTCTCTCTCTCTCTCTCTGCCCCGCCCCTGCTCACATGCATGTGCACTCTCAAAAATAAACACTAAATAAATAAACATTTAAAAATAATAAAAAAAAGAAGGATTAGGAGAAAAAACCCCAAAACAATGGAAATAATTATGTTTCTTCTCACTCTGTATTTAAACTAGAACAAAATTGCTAATTTTCCACATTGTGTGCAAGGTTACAATCAGTCAATGAGTGTTGGGAGTTTCACACTGTAAACGTGGTAAAAAAGTATGACATCTTAACAAGAAAATCATTATGGGCCTGTCTTGGTGTTCTTCTCCTTAAAGGCTTCCCGAACTAGGCAGATACACAGACCCTTCTTTCGTCTACTACCTCTAAACACACAAACCACACATTTCTGCCTCATTTAACAACTTTTTTTCTCCTTTTATTTTAAACCTAAGGAAAGGAGAAACTGTGAAGGATCAATACATTATCAATCACCAACTGCTTAGAGGGGAAGAATTTGAAATGTAGTCCTCACAAAGCTGAAGAATCACACCCACTCATTTATAAACCATGGTAATGCTCTGTCCCATTCTCTCATTTCATGTATCACAGTAAAGAGTTATTTATCTGCACACTCCACGTCTTTTTCCATATTAGCCTATATTGCCTTTGGTTATAAGACTGTCTTATGTATGTTTGCCAACTGCGTATGTACAGCCATAAAAACATATCCCCTATGAGAATGCATTTGAAAAAGTTAACTTAAGAACATTCTGTAATCTGACATTACTGAAATATTTTAGACTAGCAGGTTTCATTCTTCAGTTTTACAATCTCAGTGTATTGGAGACATGATTTTTTATTAAAAGTTTAGGGCAAAGCAACTAGAAGTATTTAAATGTATATAATTTATTTAATAACATAATATCTAAGTTTCCCTTTTTTGTTGTTGTTGGAGAAAAAGATGTTGTTTTTTATTTCACCCTGTGAAAGGGAACAAAACCACATTAGGTAGAAATTACTATATGACGTTAAAAAAAAGGAATCAGATTCCTTCCAAAGATTAATTTAGAAATTAAAACTTGATAATATGATTGGATTAAATACACTAATGGTTTAAAGACCAGAATGGTAGGGGTGCCTGGGTGGCTCTGTGCTGAAAGCTCAGAATTGGGAGCCTGCTTCAGTTTCTGTGTCTCCCTTTCTCTCTGCACCTCACCCATTTGCACACTGTCTCTCTCCCACTCAAAAATAAATAAACATTTAAAAAAATAAAGCAAAGACTAGAATGATTTTATTTATTTATTTATTTATTTATTTATTTATTTATTTATTTATTTATTTATGTTGAGAGACAGAGAGCACATGAGTGGGAGAGGGGCAGAGAGAGAGAGGGAGAGAGAATCCCAAGCAATCTCTGCACTGCCCGTGCAGATCCCAGAGCCTAACACGGGGTCTGAACTCAGGAACAGTGAGATCATGACCTGAGCTGAAGTCAAGAGTTAAGACATTCAACCAACTGAGCAACCTTGGCACCTCAAGCAGAATGTTTTAGAGTAAAAATTATTTCTAGCAATTTGATAATCTTTGCTTCTTGGGGTATAAATTCTTAAAATGGGAAGATACTGTTTTTACTAACAAAAATGAGGGGTTTTTTTCATCCCCAAATGAGAAAATAAAAATTATTCCAGCCAAACCCACAATGAGATACTGTAAATGAACTCAAGTTTGCCACTTGGGGTGCATCAAATTGGCCACAACCCAAGGAGGCGTTGAGAGCAAATAACCCTTTTATTACTTTGTTACAAGTAAAGAGACCTGGGTGTGGGGGGTGGGGTGTGTATAGCTCTCAAAGTGCTGTCTCCCTGTGGAGTTTGTCCAGGAAACTTTTATTCAGTGTATTCGGGGTGGTGGCAGGGAGCTTCCATATATATTAAGGAACTTATTCTATTACTGAGGAACTAAGTTTCAATTGTGCATACCTACCATGTCAATATTCTATTGCATACATTGTATGTTCAGAAAATGGTGGAAAGCCCTGCACATAGGATCTCTCAGTATTATAATGAGCTAAAAGGTAATTTCATGAGCTGAAGGTAACTCAGAGGGGCTTCCGTGCAGGTTCTCAGCTCCAATCTGGCTCAAACTGGCTCTCGTAAGAAGGGACTATCAGGCAAAACACCTCACAAGGGTTATCAGGCAAAAGACCTAGCTCGGCATCTGCTTGGCTGGAACTGTTGGTTCTTCAAAACAAAATACATTCCTTCTCTGCTTTTGTCTCTTCCTCTCCTCCCTCTGCTGATAGCTTTTAGCCCTCTGATTTCAGTAACTTCCCTAGTTATATCCTGGCCAACAATATCACTGCACTTTTGTTAGAATGGCTGTTATCAAAAAGATGAAAGATAATTTGTGTTGGCAAAGATATGGAGAAAATCCACATCTTGCACAATGCAATGGGAATATAAATTGTTACTGTCATTATGGAAAACAGTATGGAGTTTCCTCAAAAAATTTATAAAGAACTACCTTATGATCTAGCAATCCCACTTCTGAGTATATATTCAAAGGAAGTGGAATCATTATCTTGACAAGTTATCTGCACCCTCGTGTTCAGTGCTGCATTATTCACAATAGCCAAGATACAAAAACAACATAAGAGTCCATGGATGGGCAAATGGATAAAGAAAATGTGGTATGTGTATACACAATGGAATGTTATTGAGCCTTAAAAAAGACGGAAATCCGGGGCACCTGGGTGGCTCAGTCAGTTAAGCATCCAACTTCAGCTCAGGTCATGATCTCGCAGTCTGTGAGTTCGAGCCCTGCACTGGGCTCTGTGTTGACAGCTCAGAGTCTGGAGCCTGCTTCAGATTCTGTGTCTCCTTCTCTCTCTGCCCCTCCCTTACTTGCACTCTGTCTCTCAAAACTAAATAACCATAAAAAAAAAAAAAAGAAGAAGAAGGAAATCTTGTCATTAGTGACAACATGAATGAACCTGGAGGACATCATACAAAGTGAAATAAGCCAGACACTTAAAGACAAATACCGCACCATCTCACTTAAGTGTGGAATCTGAAATAGTCAAACCCATAGAAACAGAAAATAGAATGGTGGTTGCCAGCGGATGGGGCTGGGGTGGTGGGGAATGGGGATGTATTGGTCAAAGGGTACAAAGTTTCAGTTATGCAAGATGAATAAGTTCTAGAGATTTAATGCACAGTGTGATGACTACAGTTAAACCGCACTGTATGTTATACTTGATATTTACTAAGAAAGTAGGTCTTAAGTGTTCTTACCACAAAAAAGTAAGAGAATAGTTATTATGTGAGATAAAATGTTAATGGGCTTGACGGTGGTGATCGTTTCATAATGTATACAAACATCAAGCTGTACACCTTAAATAACGTACAATTCCTAGTTGTCAATTATACCTCCATAAAGCTGAGAAAAGAAAAGGAAGGAAGAAAATGAGGACTTTCGGCAAGATGGCGGCTTAGGAGGACGCTGGGCTCACCGCACGTCCTGCTGATCACTTAGATTCCATCTACACCTGCCTAAATAACCCAGAAAATAACAGAGGATTAGCAGAACGGAGTCGCCGGAGCCAAACGCAGACGAGAGGCCCACGGAAGAGGGTAGGAAGGGCGGCTAGGCGGTGCGCGCTCCACGGACTGGCGGGAGGGAGCCGGGGCGGAGGGGCGGCTCGCCGGCCAAGCAGAGCCCCCGAGTCTGTCTGGCAAAAGCGGAGGGGCCTGACGGACTGTGTTCCCACAACAAGCGCGACTTAGCGTCTGGGAGGTCATAAGTTAACAGCTCTGCTCGGAAAGCGGGAAGGCTGGAGGACAAAGGGAGGGAGAGCTGCTGAGCCCCCTGACGACAGAGCTCAGTTTGGTGGGGAACAAAGGCGCTCGCCAGCGCCATCTCCCCCGCCCATCCCCCAGCCAAAATCCCAAAGAGAACCAGTTCCTGCCAGGGAACTTGCTCGCTCTGCGCAAACACCCAACTCTGCGCTTCTGCGGAGCCAAACCTCCGGCAGCGGATCTGACTCCCTCCCGCTGCCACAGGGCCCCTCCTGAAGTGGATCACCTAAGGAGAAGCGATCTAAGCGTGCCCCTCCTGCCCCCGAGCACCTTGCCTGCCCACCCCAGCTAATACGCCAGATCCCCAGCATCACAAGCCTGGCAGGGTGCAAGTAGCCCAGACGAGCCACACCACCCCACAGTGAATCCCGCCCCTAGGAGAGGGGAAGAGAAGGCACACACCAGTCTGACTGTGGCCCCAGCGGTGGGCTGGGGGCAGACATCAGGTCTGACTGCGGCCCCGCCCACCAACTCCAGGTATACACCACAGCACAGGGGAAGTGCCCTGCAGGTCCTCACCACGCCAGGGACTATCCAAAATGACCAAGCGGAAGAATTCCCCTCAGAAGAATCTCCAGGAAATAACAACAGCTAATGAGCTGATCAAAAAGGATTTAAATAACATAACAGAAAGTGAATTTAGAATAATAGTCATAAAATTAATCGCTGGGCTTGAAAACAGTATACAGGACAGCAGAGAATCTCTTGCTACAGAGATCAAGGGACTAAGGAACAGTCACGAGGAGCTGAAAAACGCTTTACACGAAATGCATAACAAAATGGAAACCACCACAGCTCGGCTTGAAGAGGCAGAGGAGAGAATAGGTGAACTAGAAGATAAAGTTATGGAAAAAGAGGAAGCTGAGAAAAAGAGAGATAAAAAAATCCAGGAGTATGAGGGGAAAATTAGAGAACTAAGTGATACACTAAAAAGAAATAATATACGCATAATTGGTATCCCAGAGGAGGAAGAGAGAGGGAAAGGTGCTGAAGGGGTACTTGAAGAAATAATAGCTGAGAACTTCCCTGAACTGGGGAAGGAAAAAGGCATTGAAATCCAAGAGGCACAGAGAACTCCCTTCAGACGTAACTTGAATCGATCTTCTGCACGACATATCATAGTGAAACTGGCAAAATACAAGGATAAAGAGAAAATTCTGAAAGCAGCAAGGGGTAAACGTGCCCTCACATATAAAGGGAGACCTATAAGACTCGTGACTGATCTCTCTTTTGAAACTTGGCAGGCCAGAAAGAATTGGCACGAGATTTTCAGGGTGCTAGACAGAAAAAATATGCAGCCGAGAATCCTTTATCCAGCAAGTCTGTCATTTAGAATAGAAGGAGAGATAAAGGTCTTCCCAAACAAACAAAAACTGAAGGAATTTGTCACCACTAAACCAGCCCTACAAGAGATCCTAAGGGGGACCCTGTGAGACAAAGTACCAGAGACATCACTACAAGCATAAAACATACAGACATCACAATGACTCTAAACCTGTATCTTTCTATAATAACACTGAATGTAAATGGATTAAATGCGCCAACCAAAAGACATAGGGTATCAGAATGGATAAAAAAACAAGACCCATCTATTTGCTGTCTACAAGAGACTCATTTTAGACCTGAGGACACCTTTAGATTGAGAGTGAGGGGATGGAGAACTATTTATCATGCGACTGGAAGCCAAAAGAAAGCTGGAGTAGCCATACTTATATCAGACAAACTAGACTTTAAATTAAAGGCTGTAACAAGAGATGAAGAAGGACATTATATAATAGTTACAGGGTCTATCCATCAGGAAGAGCTAACAATTATAAATGTCTATGCGCCGAATACCGGAGCCCCCAAATATATAAAACAATTACTCATAAACATAAGCAACCTTATTGATAAGAATGTGGTAATTGCAGGGGACTTTAACACCCCACTTACAGAAATGGATAGATCATCTAGACACACGGTCAATAAAGAAACAAGGGCCCTGAATGAGACATTGGATCAGATGGACTTGACAGATATATTTAGAACTCTGCATCCCAAAGCAACAGAATATACTTTCTTCTCGAGTGCACATGGAACATTCTCCAAGATAGATCATATACTGGGTCACAAAACAGCCCTTCATAAGTTTACAAGAATTGAAATTATACCATGCTTACTTTCAGACCACAATGCTATGAAGCTTGAAATCAACCACAGAAAAAAGTCTGGAAAACCTCCAAAAGCATGGAGGTTAAAGAACACCCTACTAACGAATGAGTGGGTCAACCAGGCAATTAGAGAAGAAATTAAAAAATATATGGAAACAAACGAAAATGAAAATACAACAATCCAAACGCTTTGGGATGCAGCGAAGGCAGTCCTGAGAGGAAAATACATTGCAATCCAGGCCTATCTCAAGAAACAAGAAAAATCCCAAATACAAAATCTAACAGCACACCTAAAGGAACTAGAAGCAGAACAGCAAAGGCAGCCTAAACCTAGCAGAAGAAGAGAAATAATAAAGATCAGAGCAGAAATAAACAATATAGAATCTAAAAAAACTGTAGAGCAGATCAACGAAACCAAGAGTTGGTTTTTTGAAAAAATAAACAAAATTGACAAACCTCTAGCCAGGCTTCTCAAAAAGAAAAGGGAGATGACCCAAATAGATAAAATCATGAATGAAAATGGAATTATTACAACCAATCCCTCAGAGATACAAACAATTATCAGGGAATACTATGAAAAATTATATGCCAACAAATTGGACAACCTGGAAGAAATGGACAAATTCCTGAACACCCACACGCTTCCAAAACTCAATCAGGAGGAAATAGAAAGCTTGAACAGACCCATAACCAGAGAAGAAATTGAATCGGTTATCAAAAATCTCCCAACAAATAAGAGTCCAGGACCAGATGGCTTCCCAGGGGAGTTCTACCAGACGTTTAAAGCAGAGATAATACCTATCCTTCTCAAGCTATTCCAAGAAATAGAAAGGGAAGGAAAACTTCCAGACTCATTCTATGAAGCCAGTATTACTTTGATTCCTAAACCAGACAGAGACCCAGTAAAAAAAGAGAACTACAGGCCAATATCCCTGATGAATATGGATGCAAAAATTCTCAATAAGATACTAGCAAATCGAATTCAACGGCATATAAAAAGAATTATTCACCATGATCAAGTGGGATTCATTCCTGGGATGCAGGGCTGGTTCAACATTCGCAAATCAATCAACGTGATACATCACATTAACAAAAAAAAAAGAGAAGAACCATATGATCCTGTCAATCGATGCAGAAAAGGCCTTCGACAAAATCCAGCACCCTTTCTTAATAAAAACCCTTGAGAAAGTCGGGATAGAAGGAACATACTTAAAGATCATAAAAGCCATTTATGAAAAGCCCACAGCTAACATCATCCTCAACGGGGAAAAACTGAGAGCTTTTTCCCTGAGATCAGGAACACGACAAGGATGCCCACTCTCACCGCTGCTGTTTAACATAGTGCTGGAAGTTCTAGCATCAGCAATCAGACAACAAAAGGAAATCAAAGGCATCAAAATTGGCAAAGATGAAGTCAAGCTTTCGCTTTTTGCAGATGACATGATATTATACATGGAAAATCCGATAGACTCCACCAAAAGTCTGCTAGAACTGATACATGAATTCAGCAAAGTTGCAGGATACAAAATCAATGTACAGAAATCAGTTGCATTCTTATACACTAACAATGAAGCAACAGAAAGACAAATAAAGAAACTGATCCCATTCACAATTGCACCAAGAAGCATAAAATACCTAGGAATAAATCTAACCAAAGATGTAAAGGATCTGTATGCTGAAAATTATAGAAAGCTTATGAAGGAAATTGAAGAAGATTTAAAGAAATGGAAAGACATTCCCTGCTCATGGATTGGAAAAATAAATATTGTCAAAATGTCAATACTACCCAAAGCTATCTACACATTCAATGCAATCCCAATCAAAATTGCACCAGCATTCTTCTCGAAACTAGAACAAGCAATCCTAAAATTCATATGGAACCACAAAAGGCCCCGAATAGCCAAAGGAATTTTGAAGAAGAAGACCAAAGCAGGAGGCATCACAATCCCAGACTTTAGCCTCTACTACAAAGCTGTCATCATCAAGACAGCATGGTATTGGCACCAAAACAGACACATAGACCAATGGAATAGAATAGAAACCCCAGAACTAGACCCACAAACGTATGGCCAACTCATCTTTGACAAAGCAGGAAAGAACATCCAATGGAAAAAAGACAGCCTCTTTAACAAATGGTGCTGGGAGAACTGGACAGCAACATGCAGAAGGTTGAAACTAGACCACTTTCTCACACCATTCACAAAAATAAACTCAAAATGGATAAAGGACCTAAATGTGAGACAGGAAACCATCAAAACCTTAGAGGAGAAAGCAGGAAAAGACCTCTCTGACCTCAGCCGTAGCAATCTCTTACTCGACACATCCCCAAAGGCAAGGGAATTAAAAGCAAAAGTGAATTACTGGGACCTTATGAAGATAAAAAGCTTCTGCACAGCAAAGGAAACAACCAACAAAACTAAAAGGCAACCAACGGAATGGGAAAAGATATTCGCAAATGACATATCGGACAAAGGGCTAGTATCCAAAATCTATAAAGAGCTCACCAAACTCCACACCCGAAAAACAAATAACCCAGTGAAGAAATGGGCAGAAAACATGAATAGACACTTCTCTAAAGAAGACATCCGGATGGCCAACAGGCACATGAAAAGATGTTCAGCGTCGCTCCTTATCAGGGAAATACAAATCAAAACCACACTCAGGTATCACCTCACGCCAGTCAGAGTGGCCAAAATGAACAAATCAGGAGACTATAGATGCTGGAGAGGATGTGGAGAAACGGGAACCCTCTTGCACTGTTGGTGGGAATGCAAATTGGTGCAGCCGCTCTGGAAAGCAGTGTGGAGGTTCCTCAGAAAATTAAAAATAGACCTACCCTATGACCCAGCAATAGCACTGCTAGGAATTTATCCAAGGGATACAGGAGCACTGATGCATAGGGCCACTTGTACCCCAATGTTCATAGCAGCACTCTCAACAATAGCCAAATTATGGAAAGAGCCTAAATGTCCATCAATTGATGAATGGATAAAGAAATTGTGGTTTATATACACAATGGAATATTACGTGGCAATGAGAAAAAATGAAATATGGCCTTTTGTAGCAACGTGGATGGAACTGGAGAGTGTGATGCTAAGTGAAATAAGCCATACAGAGAAAGACAGATACCATATGGTTTCACTCTTATGTGGATCCTGAGAAACTTACCAGGAACCCATGGGGGAGGGGAAGGAAAAAAAAAAAAAAAGAGGTTAGAATGGGAGAGAGCCAAAGCATAAGAGACTGTTAAAAACTGAGAACAAACTGAGGGTTGATGGGGGGTGGGAGGGAGGAGAGGGTGGGTGATGGGTATTGAGGAGGGCACCTTTTGGGATGAGCACTGGGTGTTGTATGGAAACCAATTTGTCAATAAATTTCATAAAAAAGAAAAAAAAATGATACAAGCACACAATAGTGACTTAAACACGATAAAGTTAATTGTAGTACAGGTCTTACAACCCTAAAGTATCAGAGCCTATTAAGAAATGACAACAAAGGGCTGCCTGGTTGGCTCAGCAAAAGATTCTGAAAGCAGTAGTTACGTTCAGTTTGGAGAGGCATGCGTTCCACCCGAGGACACCAAGAAGAGTCTTCATAGTCAGTAGTAGCCAAGAAGGAAGCAAGAGGCAGTTACTCAGGTGGGAAGGAGGCCACTAGAAATGAAAAACAATCACACGTCGCATCACTACCATCACCATCACCACTACCATCCAGCAGCAACAGACACTCCCTTCCCTCTTGTAGCCAGGGACAAGAAATTAAATGCTCAAGTAACTCTAATTAAAGGCTAAAGTAACTCCCTTAAAGTAACTCTTGGTTTGATTTCACTGGGACAAAATACATTGAGGTTTTACGGAAAAGTGCTCTCCAGTGAAAGAAGTAAATAATGACAAAAGGAATGTATTTTAAATGAGGAATTGCCATGCTAGGCTACCTTGCCTGTAGGCATGAAACTGATTCATACTCCTAAAATCAGAGTCTTAAAGCTTCCCCCCTGGCAACTGTGACTACTCTTACTGTGAATAGGAGAATGGTGGAAAGAATTTATCTCCATTCACCTGCAAAATGGTGTAAAGAAGAAAGCTGGAGAGACACACAGTACACATGTGGAGAAAAACCCACGGATAAGTACCATAATGTAAGCAATCCATCCACAGAACACCACAGGGCGATGAACTAACAGAAACCAGAAGAAACTGTGGTGAGTTTTCCATCAGTAGCCTCAGGCTTCAATGACGATTCAAAGACCTCCAAGAAGTGAGACCCGGAGCAGTTGATTTCAATAAAATAAAAAGAAGAAGACCAAAAATAAAATCGTCTCTGTGAGGACTAGATGTAATTTTACGTCTATATGTCAGAGATGACTTTTAGTCCACAAACTCATGACTCCAAAAAATAAAACTGTTTTTATTATAGTCCAAATTTCTAACACTGAACTTTTCCTTACTGGTTTGGTCTTATGTATTTCATCCAATGAAACTATACCCTCAGTTCTTTCCAGTTTTCTCCAGGTATGGGAGGGTGGGCTGTGAAGTGGGAAGGTGGGGGTGGACATGTGCCTTTTGTCATCTGACTTTTAGAGATGGCCCTTGTGATGTCTGTGGACCCTCCTCCCTCTCCTCATGGATTCAACAGCTCCTTTCTACATTAGGACCTTAGGGTCCAGGCTCTTCCTGGCCCTGTTTGACCAAATGCCCCATGCAGCCATTTCTCTTGGAGTACCACTTCTCCAGAAATACTATCAGAAGGAAGGTGAAGTTCCCCTCTCAGGAGCTCTGTATGAGGGGAGCTCTCAGGAGCCAAAGATATCCCTCTGCCTCTTCAGATCCATTCCCTACGGGTCCCTAGAAAATTAAAATACCTCCATTCCCTGAGGATTACTAAATGCAGTCTAGGATGTTTCTGAGAGGATTATGCTGTACATATACCACATATTATTTAACATCACAGCAGGGTTCGGCCAGCACCCCATAGTCAAACACATTCCTATTGGGGCACCTGGGTGGCTCAGTCGGTTAAGCATCCGACTTCAGTTTAGGTCATGATCTCGTGGTTTGAGTTCGAGCCCCACGTCGGGCTGTGTGCTGACAGCTCGGAGCCTGGAGCCTTCTTCGGATTCTGTGTCTCCCTCTCTTTCTGCCTCTCCCCGACTTGTGCTCTTTCTCTCTCTCTCAAAAATAAGTAAAATGTAAAAAAAAAAAAAAATTAAAAAAAAACACATTCCTATTTCTGCAGTGAAATATATTAATAGTTACTTTATGTGGATGAATAAAAAGATAAATGGTCTCTCGGCGCCCAAGTCAGGTTTGGCCACCAAATAAGTGTGCCACAAACTTACAGACTTCGGGTTTCAGGACTTTTGGATTTTCTAATCACAGGAAAAGACTGGGAATCTGTAAGTGAGTTTGAGTAAGGTAGATACTATTAGGGTATTAGTTAACTGTAGTACAGTGCAATAGCAATCAAAAGAGGAAGGTGTTGCTAGGAGGACTAACAAGGTCTGTAAAGATTTCATGATGGGGATTAAGGAGGGCACTGTTGTGATGAGCACCAGGTGTTGTAGGGGACTCTTGAATCACTGTATTGTACACCTGAACCGTATAACACCGTATGTTAACTATACTGGCATTTACATAAAAACTTAAAGACAAACAAACAAAAACCCCAATAAAACAATGAGATAAAACAATGAGAACACACCTATGAGAATGCCTACAACCCTAAAGCCTGAAAATACAAAATTCTAGTAAACATGTAGAGCAACAGAAACTCTCATTTGTTGCTGGTGGGACTGCAAAATGGTCCAGTCACCTGAGAAGACATGTTGGCAGTTTTATTTGCAAGGCTAAACATAGTCTTACTGTACAATCCGGCAACTGTGCTCCTGCATATTTATCCTCCTGATTTTGAAAACAAAAACCAGCACATGAATGTTTACAGCTTCTTTAATAATAATCTCCCCAAATGGAAGCAACCAAGATGTCTTTCAATAGGTGAGTGGATAAAGAACAGTGGTTCAGGGATGCCTGGGTGGCGCAGTGAGTTAAGCACCCGACTCTTGATTTCAGCTCAGGTCAGGATCCCAGGGCCATGGGATAGAGCCCTCATCGGGCTCTGTACTGAGCATGGAGCCTGCCTGAGGTTCTCTCTCTCTCCCTCCACCCCTCTCCCACTTACCCTCTAGACAGAAAGAAAGACAGAAAGATAGATAGAAAGAAAAAAAGAAAGAAGGGAAGAAAGAAAGAAAGAAAGAAAGAAAGAAAGAAAGAAAGAAAGAAAGAAAGAAAGAAAGAAAAATGAAATAACTGAGGTTTCTCCAGACAAGGGAATATTATTGACCAGTAAAAAGGAATGGGGTATCAAGACACAAGAAAAACATAGGTGAATCTTAAACTCATCTTAAAAAAAAACAAACACCTTAATTATATGACACTCTGGAAAAGGCACAACTATAGAGATGGTGAACAGGTCAGTGGATAGGGGCTTATGGTGGCAAAAGGCTCAATTAGTGAAGCAGAGAGGATTTTTTTAGGGCTGTGAAACTATTCTGTATGATACTGTAATATTGACTATATGACGCCACGCATTTGTCAAATCTCCAAGAGCTTTAGAGCACAGAGTCAAACTCAAAAGATGCAAAAATTGCAAAAATCATTTAGAGGGGCACCTGGGTGACTCAGTTGGTTAAGCATCTGACTCCTGATTTCGGCTCAGGTCATGATCTCATCATTCCTGAGTTCGAGCCCTGCATCAGGTTCTGCACTGACAGCTTGGAATTATCTCTCTCTCCCTCTCCCTCTGCCTCTCCCCTGCTCTCTCTCTCTCTCAAAATAAATAAATAAACATTAAAAAAATCATTTACAAAGTGAGGGAGTCCCAGGAAGGAATATTGAATGGTAACAAAAGAATCTAACTGTATTATAAATATATGAAACAACCTCATTGAAGAGGGTGACAGGGAAGAGTGCTAACCTAAGTAATTTTGGAAATGAGTGGGATCTGTAAATGGAAAACAAAAGGAACTCTAGTTGATAAAGTGTGGTATGAGTTAACAATTCTGAAATCACTATGTGTGCATATATATATATATATATATATATACATATATATATATATACATGCATATATTAGAATTGAACTATTAAGTAAATAGATGGCTGATGTGAGAGCTAGGGTTTTTGTTGTTTTTTTTACTGTTGGAGTTACAGAGAATCAAGCGGGATAAAGGCTAGAATGATCCATGTGGTAATGGATTAGAATTGGGGATATCAATATGAACTCATGTTTTCCTTAATATATATACAGATGGTTACATATAGAAATATTTACAGGGATGTGTGTATGTTAGTATACACACATGTAATTCCTTGCTGTCATCTGAGAGGGCCTAGAAGCAATGACACTCCAGTAGCAACAAGCGCACTTAGCGCCAGCTCTTGGTTTCTAATACCATTCCCCAGGAAAAGTAACCAAGACCCCTGGGAGAATTGGCTGACTGTAGAACTAGGGCAGGAAATATGCAAGATGAGCTTGGGGTATCTAGCAGTGCCAGAAGGTAAGGAAGTGGGAATATGTCAAAATGACACAGAGCCATCCAGAAGAACGCTCAATGGCCAAAGCTGGAAGAATTTGAGCAATTCAATAAGTAATGCAGTATTAGATTACATCCCAAAGTAGAAAATAGATATTCACAAATCCATGCTAATGTGAATAAATCATTGCATAAGGCAACTAGGCAGAAGAATTCCAAATAATTTGTGTAGATACTTTGCACTGAAGTGTGATCCTGAAGTGTGACTGCACAGTGACTCCCTTCCAAAAAATACAATATAAAAGGAGAAAAAAAGAGTAACATTACCTCAACCAGGTAACCAAGGTTAGTGTCAATAGTGAGAAGTCATATTGATAGTAAGTACCCATGACATGATGTGATAAGAATGATACTTCTTTACCTCTATTGTCTTCCTCCTAAAAACTAATAACCCCTATCTCATCTTGAGAAAAACATCAGATACATTCCAACTGAGGGACTTTCTACAAAATACCTGTCCAGTATTCCCCCAAACTGTCAAGATCATCAAAAATAAGGAACATCTGAGAAACCATGACAGCCAAAATGAGCGTAAGGAGACAACTAAATGTAGTGGTATCCTAAATGGAATCCTGGGAAAGAAAAAGGATATTAGGTAGAAACTAAGGAAATCTGAATGAAGTATGGACTTTAGACAATAATACAGTATCAATATTGGCCCATCAAATGTAATAAATGTACTATACATATGTAAGATGCTAATAAGAGGGGAAACTGGGTGCGCATATATGGGAATTCTCTGCACTAACTTCAGTTTTTCTGTAAATCTGAACTATTCTAAAATTAACTTTTTAAAAACTTGTTTCATTCTTTTTTTTTAATTTACTTCCAAATTAGCATATAGTGCAACAATGATTTCAGGAGTAGATTCCTTACTGCCCCTTACCCATTTAGCCCCTCCCCCAATCCCTCCAGCAACCCTCAGTTTGTTCTCCATATTTATGAGTCTCTTCTGTTTTGGCCCCCTCCCTGTTTTTATATTACTTTTGTTTCCCTTCCCTTATGTTAATTCGTCTTGTCTCTTAAAGTCCTCATATGAGTGAAGTCATATGATTTTTGTCTTTCTCTGACTAATTTCACTTAGCATAATACCCTCCAGTTCCATCCATGTAGTTGCAAATGGCAAGATTCCATTCTTTCTGATTGCCAAGTAATACTCCATTGTATAGATATACCACTTCTTCTTTATCCATTCATCCATCGATGGACATTTAGGCTCTTTCCATACTTTGGCTATTGTTGATAGTGCTGCTATAAACATGGGGGGTGTATGTTTGCACCTTCGAAACAGCACACCTGTATCCTGTGGATAAATGCCTAGTAGTGCAATTGCTGGGTCATAGGGTAGTTCTATTTTTAGTTTTTGGAGGAACCTCCATACTGTTTTCCAGAGTGGCTGCACCAGCTTGCATTGCCACCAATAATGCAAAAGAGATCCTCTTTCTCTGCATCCTCACCAACATCTGTTGTTGCCTGACTTGTCAATGTTAGCCATTCTGACAGGTGTTAGATGTTATCTCATTGTGGTTTTGATTTGTATTTCCCTGATGATGAGTGATGTTGAGGATTTTTTCATGGGTCGGTTGGCCATCTGGATGTCTACCTTGGAGAAGTGTCTATTCATGTCTTTTGCCCATTTCTTCACTGGATTGTTTTTTTGGGTGTTGAGTTTGATAAGTTCTTTATAGATCTTGGATACTAACCCTTTATCTGATATGCCATTTGCAAATATCTTCTCCCATTCTGTCGGTAGCCTTTTAGTTTTGCTGATTGTTTCCTTTGCTGTGCAGACGCTTTTTATTTTGATGAGGTCCCAGTAATTCACTTTTGCTTTTGTTTCCCTTGCCTCTGGAGACGTGTTGAGTAAGAAGTTGCTGCAGGCAAGATCAAAGAGGTTTTTGCCTGCTTTCTCCTCAAGGATTTTGATGGCTTCCTGTCTTACATTGAGGTCTTTCATCCATTTTGAGTTTATTTTTGTGTATGCTGTAACAAAGTGGTCCTGGTTCATTCTTCTGCATGTCGCTATCCAGTTCTCCCAGCACCACTTGCTGAAGAGACTTTTTTTCCATTGGATATTCTTTCCTGCTTTGTCAAAGATTAGTTGGCCATACGTTTGTGGGTCCATTTCTGGGTTCTCTATTCTGTTCTATTGATCTGAGTGTCTGTTCTTGTACCATATTGTCTTGATGATTACAGCTTTGTAGGATAGCTTGAAGTCTGGGATTGTGATGCCTCCTGCTTTGGATTTCTGTTTCAAGATTGCTTTGGCTATTCAGGGTCTTTTCTGGTCCTATACAAGTTTTAGGATTATTTGTTCTAGTTGTGTGAAGAATGCTGGTGTTAGTCTGATAGGGATTGCATTGAATATGTAGATTGCTTTGGGTAGTATTGACATTTTAACAATATTTGTTCTTCCTAACCAGGAGCATAGAATCTTTTTCCATTTTTTGGTGCCTTCTTCAATTTCTTTCATAAACTTTCTATAGTTTTCAGTGCATGGATTTTTCAATTCTTTGGTTAGATTTATTCCTATGTATTTTATGGTTTTTTGTGCAACTGTAAATGGGATTGATTCCTTGATTTCTCTTTCTGTTGCTTCATTGTTGATGTATAGGAACACAACCGATTTCTGTGCATTGATTTTATATCCTGCAACTTTGCCAAATTCATGAATCAATTCTAGCAGTTTTTTGGTGGAATCTTTTGGGTTTTCCATATAGAGTATCATGTCATCTGTGAAGAGTGAAAGTTTGACCTCCTCCTGGCCGATTTGGATGCCTTTGATTTCTTTGTGTTGTCTGATTGCAGAGGCTAAGACTTCCAATACTATGTTGAATAACAGTGGTGAGAGTGGACATCCCTGTCTTGTTCCTGACCTTAGGGGGAAAGCTCTCAGTTTTTCCCCACTGAGGATGATATTAGCATTGGGTCATTCATATATGGCTTTTATGATCTCGAGGTATGCTCCTTCTATCCCTACTTTCTTGAGGGTTTTATCAAGAAAGGATGTTGTATTTTGTCAAATGCTTTCTCTGCATCTATTGAGAGGATCATATGGCTCTTGTCCTTTCTTTTATTGATGTGATGAATCACGTTGATTTGCAGATACTGAACCAGCCCTGGATCCCAGATATAAATCCTGCTTGGTTGTGGTGAATAATTTTTTTAATGTATTGTTGGATCTGGTTGGCTAATATCTTGTTGAGGATTTTTGCATCCATGTTCATCAGGGAAATTCGTCTAGAGTTCTTTTTAGTGGGGTCACTGTCTGGTTTTGGAATCAAGGTAATGCTGGCTTCATAGGAAGAGTTTGGAAGTTTTCCTTCCATTTCTATTTTTTGCAACAGCTTCAAGAGAATAGGTGTTACCTCTTCCTTAAATGTTTGGTAGAATTCCCCTGGAAAGCCCTCTGGCTCTGGACTCTTGTTTTTTGAAAAATTAACTATTTTAATGTTTATTTATTTTTGAGAGAGAGAGACACAGAGGGTGAGTAGGGGAGGGGCCAAGAGAGAGGGAGACATAGAATCCGAAGCAGGCTCCAGGCTCCGAGCTGTCAGCACAGAGCCAGATGCAGGGCTCGAACCCACAGACCACAAGATCATGACCTGAGCTGAAGTTGGACGCTTAACCAGCTGAGCCACCCAGGTACCCCTAAAATTAATTTTTAAAAAGAACCCCATTCATACACAAGCCCAGATCTTGAGGCTTTTGAGGTTACTGCTCATTTGCTTTTCTCATTATTGTCATCTACTGTCTTCTTGGCCATATACTCACATTCAGAACACTTTATCATCTGGCTAGTTTTTCATTCCAAGACTCTTCATCATTCTGAGGCCTTTCAACATTCATGTAGTCAAACCATCCACCACCATGTCTAACACTTCATCAGTCTGTTCAGTTCCAATAACCATCATACCCATTCTGTATCAGCCACTCACTTCCAGAGCTATACAGTACTACTCCACAGTTTGAAATGCTGACCACAGACTACAGCCCCCACTATGCCCATTCACCTCCTTCTTCCAGAGACGTAGAATCTCTGACTTTAGATAGAGTCGCCTAAGATAAAGAGTATATTTCCCAGATTTCTTTCTGTTACATGTGACCCATGTGGCAATTCTGGCCAGTGATGTATCACTTTCGTTATAGGTCTTAGATGGAGAGAACATTCCTTCTCTTATCCTCTTCCTCCTTCATGCTGGCTGAAATGCATATTAATGGCTGGTTATATGTATATTAATGGATGGTTCCAACATCCATTTTGGATGAGGGGACTATGGGAAAGGAAGCCCATATGGCAGAACTGCAAGACAAAAATCTCCTGGGTCTCAGATATTATAATACAACTAATCCAACTTTAACTGCCTATCTCTGGAACCTTATATGAGAAAGCACATCTCTCTTGTTTAAGGAACTGTTATTTTTAGGTTTTCATCATTCCTAGTTAAACTTACAAATCCGTTCACTCCCTTATTCCATCAGCCTTTCTTGGCCATACAGCACGATGGTTAAGAGTTTTGAAATCAAAGAGAGTTGGTTTGACACCAGCTCTACCACCCAATAATTTCCTGATCTTGGGCAATTTATGTAAATGGTATAAGCATCAATTTCCGTATGTGTAGCTACCTCATTGTATCTAACTTATAGGGATATTATGAGGTTCTTATTGCATGATACATATAAGGAGTTTGGTAAGCACCACTGTCCCTTGACAGCCTCACTCTGCTCTCATAATGCATCACTGTATCCATTCTTGCTGGCGTTCCCAACCTCCTCCCTTGTCCTGCTGCATCTTTCTTGCAATCCCTACCTTGGTCAATCCAAGTCTTCTCCATGCCTACATGATTATGGGCTAACATAATTATGCAAATTGGGACCACTGCAAGTGTATGGTCTCCAGCAGGGCTCTCCTGGAGGCTGGGAAGTATTTGAAATCTGTATCTATCCCTAAGCACATCCATTCCCCACAGTTTATGCATTTTCACTCTTCACGTCATCCCTAGAATAAAGAAACATGATTATTCTGCTTCCTTAAAAGAAAAAAAAGGGGCTCCTGGGTGAAGTCAGCTGAGCATCTGAGTTCAGCTGAGGTCATGATCTCATGGTTCATGAGTTTGAGCCCATCGTCAGGCTTGCTTCAGATCCTCTGCCCCCTCTCTCTCTTCCCCTGACCAACTTGCTCTCTCTCTTAAAAATAAACATTTTTTGAAAATTAAAAAAAAAAGAATTTTACCTCAATCCCTTTATCTCATCCCCTCCCCAATCATCACATACCTTACTCCACCTGAAGTAGAGAGAAATGTGACCTCTGTGCTCTTTTGAGCTAGGGACTCACTTTGCTTTCCTCCCCATTTAAGCCTGCTCAGTTAGTATTCTCTCTGCTTATGGTCTTATTTTTATCAATTACTACAAAGGGCTTTTAAATACATTGTTTCATTTAAGCCACACAATAATCCAGCAAGGAGAACTTGTACTATCGTTTTACAGATGAAGAAACAGAAGCTGAGAGAGGTTAACTGGCTTCTCCAAGGTCACTTGGCACCTAACATCCATGCCCCATGGCTTCAGTTTCAGACCGCTTTCCACACCACCACACAGCTTCCTTGGACCCTGCTACCCATCCATCCATGGTCAGCCTAGATGAAACTCTCCCTTCAAAAGCTCTCTCACATCTGCCTTTCTTTCTGGTCACACATGCTGGCTATCCTCCCCTCACCCTTAATCAACCAATTTATCTCTCTCCTTAGCATCTAAAGCTGCCACTCCACCCTGCCCCACCAGATAACTCTTAAGGTACCACTCTGATTAAACCTCACCTCCCTCAAAAAACACTGAATGCTCTCATTATCCTGGAGAATCAAGCCCAGATGTCACAGGCACGTGGGCCCCAATCTCTGACCTCGTTTCCCTTTCTGGACTCATCTCTCTGTTTCACCTGCAAAAAATCCTCCTCTGCTTTGGTCTTTTAGCCATTCCCTACACTTTCCTTACCTGGGGCCATGCTTTGTTCTTGCTGTTTTTCTTTGTTTGTGTCAGGTTGATTTGTTACTTCTTTTTACTTATAATACCTTGCCCACTATCCCACCACCCATTTTGCAATCTGTACACCTTAAACACACAACCCAAGTTCTAATTCCTTCATGTAGCCTCCCCTGCTTTCTAAGTGAGCAACTTTCATTCATATGGCACCTAGCTGCCTGGTTACATAATTTCCTCCATCAGTCTATAAGTTTCAGGAGGCTCCAACTATGTCAGAGGCATCTTTGTATCACTCTCATATCTAGCAGAGGCTCTGAATATAGCAAGTGGGCAACCAATGTGTAAAATGCTTTGGTTAAATGAATATTCAGGAATAAAACCATCTTCCCGTGCAAACATATGCATTTAAATTCCAAAATAAAAGACACACACACATGCACAAACTTTGACAAGATCCACAGAATTTTCCATAGTCTTTAACAATTTGACAGAAATGAGAGATAACTGAGAAAATTTAAACTCATAATTTTATAATTTAAGTACAATGTAGTCCACTTAATTAAGAATTCAACTCCATTTAGGCTGTAAATAGATATTTAAAATTATGTATTTGTATTGATTTATAATACAGACATAGGTTTTCAAGGATTCATAGAGCTTCATGTCATAAGCCAGATTTTGTAACTGGCCTCTTTATTTGTTAGGTAAGTAAACCCAAAGGCAATGAAGTCTTGAAAAGTGGATGAAACCCCAAAAGAAACTCTATGTGACCTACAGAGCACTTTAATAAAACATTGTCCATGCAAATCCTATATCCAGTGATACTCATTTTGACCTACTGATGTTTCCATGGAGGATACTTCTGCTAGCTGTGATTTCTCTTCATGTAACATCCCAGCTCTCCACTTCTATTCTCATAATTTAGAACCCAGTTCCATCACATGTTGCTGTTAGGTCTCTGGCAAGTCAAACATTTTAAAGACTATAGGCAGGTTAGGAGAGGTTGTACAATGCAGGATGGAAAGTATTATGAAAACCAAACTCTCCTGTTTCGTCTTGTATTTGTGCTTCCTTTTGGTCTTTTCCCTTCTTGGGTCCTTGGGAATTGTGTGCATGTGTAACAGTACCTACTACATGGTCTCTTTTTAGCACAAGTTGGATATGAAGAGTCCAAACAGGAAAACACTGAAGGAATCCTGAGGCCCTCAGAGAAATAAATTATAGCTGCTCCTTTAGCTCTGCTTTCTGTCCTTTGTTCTTTATTTAAGAAAAATAAGTTATTTCCCCCATTTATCAGCTCTCATCTTCTCAAATTAAAAGCAAGTGAAATCAGTAAAGGTCATTTAAAGGCAAGTGTAAACCTGGCAAGTTTAAGAGAAGAGGCCATGGTATAGATTAGTGGCCTGGGGGGGACAAACTGAACTACAGGAGCTTACAGTGAGGAAAAATTCAGGTTTGCTGTACAATGCTAGCACTGTGTTACACAACTGAGGCCCATCCCATAAGTACTAATTGTTTAAAGTCATACAGGCATAGGCAGTCCTTCAAATTCAACTATAAATATAACAAAAAAGAAAAAAATAGGGAGAAATTCAGAAACGTGCAAATATCATTGTTTCTGGGGCAAAACTCTATCGACCAGTAGTTTGGGTTTGCCACCAAGAAAAAGTAAGAACAAGAGAATTTTAGGAAGTAATATCTGTGAAGAAACAAACGTAGGCAAAATGAATTTCAGGTCTTCATTATAGAGTTTATAGGTTTGAAAAAAAAGAAACCCAGGCTATTGAAGAATTCATACTTCTGGGAAACATTTTCCCATGCACTGTATCTATAACAACTATTAAACAAGTTCTCTTTCTCTATTAAGAAAGCCTCCAGAACCAAAAATTCCCTGGAGAACTTCTGTGCCACCATTTGCCTCGGGCTTCTTTACTCATGACTGCAACCCATCTCTGGAAACTGGGAATAACAGGTGGTCTAAAATCACTTATGATTAAGGGTACCTGCAGTGTGCCAATGATGTGAACGTTCACACATCTAACCAATATACATTTAACCAAGATGATCCTTTAAACCAGGACAACATGAGAAAGTGACATTACAATACAACAGAAAACCGATTTTTCCCATTGAACTACAGAATACTTTTCCAGAAGTATTTCACCTCTTTCCAGAAATATATAAAGTTAACTGCAAAACAGTAATAGCACAGTGTTCATCAAGCCACAGAACAAATCACCTTGTTTTCAAAATATTAACGTAAACTTAGTGTCAAGTGCATCAGTGTACTAACCAAAATTACTGTTGCTTTTGAACAGTTGATACAACAAAAGTGCTGTGTGAAGTCCTATCAGCAAAACTGGTGGCAGCTTCCAAAGAGATCCATTAAAAATTGTTAGTGGTATGAAATAACGACTTATCAAAAATTCACGTCATGTTCACCAGTGTTAGCTCTTAAGAATGGGAGTTTAACTCCAGGGTATATATACTCTTCTGAATATAATCAACAAGCAACAAAGCCAGCGCCCACAGTTAGAGGTTTTCAGACCTGGCAGAAGGAATCTATTGTATGGCATAGATCTCTGTCCATGCTCAAAATATCTAACGATATTTCTCATCTATACCGGACTTCTTTGAAAAGTACTATACTGTTTCATATCCTCCTTTCACTATAACAAAATGTATTAAATAAAACCTTTAGATTAGATTTAAAAGCTGCTGAAAAACCGCCTGCTTTAGGCTCTAATTATCAGAGGTCTGTTATCTGGGAGCTTTGGGCTCTCAAATATCAGAAACCCCAATAACTTATCATAAAAATACAAGCTCTTGGTTTTGAAAAATATACAAAATGCACTTCACATGGAAATAGCTCTTGATTGTCAAGGGAAATAAGATACCAGTCTCATTCATAGATTCGTGTTGTGTTTGCATTTCAGTGGTCTTTGTTTTTGCAGACTCCATTTTTCACAGTTTTGGGCAGCCTCTGACCTTTGGTGTAAGCACGGTACCAAAAATGGAGAAAGAGCAGCAGAAAGATGCACCCATAACTCATAATGATGTACAGAAAGACTGGAAACTGGTACTTGCAATCCTCCATGAAAAAGAACTGGCCTATGTGGATAGTGACAATAATGAACTGGGCCTAAGAGATGAAAGAATGAGAAATATTATTCAGATATGAAGTCACAATGGAGCAATTATCTAATGCATTCTTTGGCTGCTTACATTTAAACACTCTCCAACCACATCTAGCGTACTGCTGGGTAGGGAATTTTATCTTTAAATCTATCTGCCCTCCATGGATGTGAGAGTGGGTAGGACAGTGTCAGAATCCAGACTGGAATTGGGAACCACTATGCAGTCCTGCCAAACTCTATAACTCGAGCGGGGCCCCATGTAAATGCCCTGGAGCTGTGAGGTGCAAGAGGCCTTTTGTACCCAGAGGAAGGACCATCAGAGCAGGTTTTCTTGGCACGTCTCTGACTTGAGTCCTCGACTGAGGAAATGCACAAGGAACCACTATCTTATGGTCTTACTATTTCTAAAATAATTTCAATTCAAATATTCTATCTTGCTGTTGGACAAGGTATTTCAATTTTGGGGAACTACAAACATTCTAATTACAGCCCCAGCAATTTTGTAGGAGCCAAAGCATTTCTGAGTCCTTATATCTGCCACCTGTCATCCACAGTCATAGATAAAAATATATCCTGCCAATGGCAGGAGAAAATCTGTAAGGAGTGAAACATTACTGATCACCGTTCTAGTGACGCCCAAGGGCTCTTTGTCCCAGAACATTATACACAGTCTAAAGAGGAACACTTCCAGGCTAATGTTCAGATTTTTTGGATAGCTTTCTTCTCCTGATTAAAAGGCAACATGAGTTCTGAGGGAATTTTAGAAAAGTAAACGTTTATCCATACAAATAAATAACAATTACCTATAAACTATCCAGTTGTAACCATCGTTAAGATCTTCACACAGTTTCTTTTATTATCATCATCAACTTTCCTTGCCTTATCTGAATGAACTTTTATGACATTCCTGTGCAGTAGCTATCCCTCTCATTTTTCAGACAAGAAGATGAAACCTTAGGAAGCTTAAGTGACACCCTCAACATTTGATGTAGGTGTGTTTGTGTATAACCAACATGTTTGAAATAGTAATAAACAAATGTCTATTCTTTTTTCTATATGAATAGTTTGCCCCATTATAAAACATTTTTTACAACATTTAAGAGTAATGTTAAGTGCAAAAAGCCCAATATAAAGTTGTATACGCAGTATAATGCAAACCACACAAGTGTACATATATAAGTATAGAAAAGACAAGCTATTTAGATGTTTTAATTTGTCTGCAATGAGCATATATTACTTTACAGTCAGAAAAAAATTCTTAAAAAGAAAACAATTGTGAATAATTTTCTTGATTTCATAATATCCCAAAGTAAGAATTAAAATAATTTATTTCACTATTTCCTTATACTTGGTTAGAGTATTGTCAACTTTGTCAGTATATTTATTATACCGTCACTCTACATCTTTAATGCTCTCAAAGTTACATTCCCTCCCTCAAAGTCATTTAGATCTAGAATATGGAATTTCTAACTTCTAATTTAATATTATGCCTACTGTGGTTCAAATAACTGAGATTATCTTGATCATAACTATCTTTATTTAATATAAAAGCAGAAATAGTATAAAGATGGCATAAAGATACACATTATGGTTCAACTGAGCTTCTCGGCTACCAGATACACTTCATTTGCAACACAGTTCTTGACAAAAGTTTAAACTACAGGAAAAGGATAAGGACGGGATGCAATATAGGAGCCAGACACACTATATCCCTATTGTTTTGTAACTTTTGTTCTTTATTTAGTTACTATCCTGATTCATAGGGAAGAGGAATGACTGCAATTTGGTTTTGTATCTGATTTTAAAGAAAATTAATTACTCACAAGCTGTAATGATGTCAAATATTTTTTCCACCACAAATACTTCTGGAAGGCTGGTCCCAATGCAGATAGCCCATAGTATGAATACATAACTACATGTACAGCTGTATTTAGAAAGGCATGGAAAGTTCCCAAACCACCTGAAAAATAAAATTATTATAAAATGGGGGCACTGTTCCTTAAAATGAGACTCATTTTGTCTAAATTGAGATTTTTAGAATAAATATTTCTTTAATTTTAGTAGAAAGAAATGCATCCAAAACATAAATCTTGTTAAACAGCTACTAAATTAGAGGGAACTGGATAATACATTCATTCAGTAAAATGCAAGATACAAAACTTTAAAAATAAATTAGCATGTCTATTGTTATATCTTAACCTTAAGATGGTCTTATAATTTGGATATACTTTAACAAATTAAGTTGTGTTACTTTTTTAACGTGACATATGCTAAATAATAGTAATCAAATTCATTTTTTTAGTGAGGGTTGACATATGTACACAAATACATTAATCTTAAGTGTATAATTTGATGATTTTTTTACATAGGTATACACCCCACATAACCATCACCAAAGTCTAGATAGACTATTTCCAACATCACATACATTCCTATGTCCCCCTTCCAAGAATATACCCCTCCCAAAGTAACCTTTATGCTAAAACTATAGTTCTGCCTTTTATTAAACTTCATATAAATAGAATTATACAACATATTTTGAGACTACTTTCTTTTTTTTAATATTGATTTATTTTTGAGAGAGACAGAGACAGAATGCGAGTGGGTTAGGGGCAGAGAGAGAAGGAGACATGGAATCCTAAACAGACTCCAGGTTCCGAGCTGTCAGCACAGAGCCCGACACGGGGCTCAAACTCACAAGCCATGAGATCATGACCTGAGCTGAAGTCGGACGTTTAACCGACCGAGCCACCCAGGTGCCCCAAGCCTACTTTCTTTCAATCAACATAATGTTTTTAAGAATTTATCCATGTTGCTATGTATATTAGTAGTTTGCTTTCTTACTTCTGTGCAGTATTATAGTATTACACTGTATGAATTCATCACAATCCATTCTCCTGTGCTACAAAACTTTGGCAGTAAAACCACTGGCTTTCATCAGTAGGCTAAGCTAGGTTTGCCTTAGTTATTTAAAAATAATTGTTTTTCCAAAATAAACATTTATTAATTGTTAAGTCATCTTTGATTACCGCTTCCATTTGATTATTATCAATTGTGCCTTCTTATCTTGGTTTTCTTCTTCTAACCACTATATCTCCTACTGGTCCTATTCAAGTTAGAGTTGAAGCAAAAAATCCTTGGAGAACAGAAGCAAAGATCATTTCAATTGTCTTTAGCTGGACCTGTAGTAGTGGAAGGGGTAACAAGGTGATGAGCTGATAGTAGGGGCAAAAAATGAAAAAAACACTCTTCCCTGGCATCTTTCCTAAGACGGACCATCTAGAAGAAGCTGCATTCTTTATGTATAGCCTGATTCAGCTTAGTGATGCTGATCTGAGATTTAAATTTTTCTCGAAAATATTCCACTCTTTATTCCATTACTCTTTTTTTTTTTTTAGTTTGTTTTCGAGTGAAACAGAGACAGCATGAATGGGGGAGGGGCGGAAAGAAAGAGAGAGAGGGATATAGAGAATCCCAAGCAGGTTCTGCACTGATAGTGCAGAGCCTCACGTGGGGCTTGAACCAACAAACTGTGAGATGATGACCTGAGCCAAAACCAAGAATCAGGCACTTAATCAACTGAGCCATTTATGTGCCCCTATTCCAGTATTCTTTAATTCCAGAAATAAAACAAAACCTCACAAATGTGGAACAATTACATTAGAAAAAGGACCAAATTCATAAGCATTATGTATTCCAGAAATTTTAAAGCAAAACAAAAATGGTTGCATAGTAGAAACTAATGACTTAATAATCACTCATAATCACAGAAATTTTAGATACTTCTGGATACTACCACTGCTAAAGTATTCCTTTAACCTTTTTTAAATAAAATAAATATTTTTGAGTAATTTAAATACTTCCCCCATGCCTCATTTCTGCTATACTATGCTTCATAAACTTTCCCTTACTAGAGTAAATAAAATTTCAGCCAATTCTTTAATTATCATAAAATTTTTTTTTTATTTTTTTTTCAACATTTTTTATTTATTTTTGGGACAGAGAGAGACAGAGCATGAACGGGGGAGGGGCAGAGAGAGGGAGACACAGAATCGGAAACAGGCTCCAGGCTCCGAGCCATCAGCCCAGAGCCTGACGCGGGGCTCGAACTCCCGGACCGCGAGATCGTGACCTGACTGAAGTCGGACGCTTAACCGACTGCGCCACCCAGGCGCCCCTAATTATCATAAATTTCAAGTCAGAAGAAACTGAATTAATGCAGCTTATCAACAACCTCCCACCTTTTATTATTTACATTTAGGTTAGTCTTTTTTCCCAAAATAAACTTGAATAAATAAATTATAGTGGTGTGAAAACACCTTTTCTGAGGTGATTTAAAAATATAATAGTTGTCTATTTCTGATAGGTTAGGAGTCAAGCTGCTTAACAGGCATATGACAAATACTTCTCAATTCCATTTGTGTCTCCTGGTTATACAAACACACAGGAAACCTATTTCACCTTTGATTAACAATCTACATCAGAGCCTTTCTCATTAAGACGCCTCTCCCATTTTTTGTTAGAAGACTATTTTCCATTCAGAATCTTTCACCATTTAAATGTCCTAAAATGAGGATCCCATGGACAGGAATTTAATAAAGCACTAACGTAATTAACAGTGTTTAGTAACGGTTACTCATCAAAATCAGCCATCACAATTAACTTATTTTCTTGGAAGGCTTTCCTAATAAAGTATTTTCTAAGCTTGCTTTCTTCTTTACAACAATAGTTTTGAAAAGCTAACATCTCAATGAATTACAATTAGTGCCATCACATTTTATTCCTTTGGATTAGAAAAATAAAGGAATCACCTGGGTAATTATCACAGCTCTCCATATCTCTGGAAGGGAATATGTGCATAATGAATATAAAAACCTGCCAGAGAAACGCTTTATCATATTCCAAAGAAAAGTTGGATTGCTGTTATGCCAGAAAAGTGTACAACAGGCAAACAGGAAATTAAATACTAGATAGAGATCAGCTGTGCTCAAGTTTTTGAAAGAACAGTTTAAACTGAACAGTTTCATTCTAGGAATGAAAGTCAATGCCAAACCACATTTCTGGAAGTATCTCAGCTCTTATCACTGTACTTGTCACTAAGTAGGTATAGGTGTACAAGTGTTTACTAAATTCCACATGCAAGACTGAATGGAAATGCCAACTTAGGGAATGTAAGAAGAAAGTATTTGCATTTTGTAAAGCAGAAGGGGGATTAAGGTGTGGACAACGAACCCACTACAAAGTGTTCAATGTCCATAAATAGGGTAACATTGAAAAGCAGGAATTTCTTTTTTAAAATTTCATTATCAAAAGCAATACTTGTTTAGAAATGGAAGCCTATCAATGGACTCAAAGATACACTTTTTAAAAAATCTGTGATTTGTTATTTATTTATTTATTTTTTTAACATTGATTCATTTTTTTGAGAGACAGAGAGAGAGCACAAGCAGGGGAGGGGCAGAGAGAGGGGGAGACACAGAATCCGAAGCAGGTTCTAGGCTCTGAGCTGTCAGCACAGAGCCCGATGCAGGGCTTGAACTCATGAAATGTGAGATCATGACTTGAGCCGAAGTCGGACGCTTAACGGACTTAGCCACCCAGGCTCCCCTTCAAAGATACACTTTAGAAAAGGGCTCACCCAAAAAACTGCTAGAACTAATATACAAATTCAGCAAAGTAGCAGGATATAAAACCAATGTGCAGAAATCTATGACATTTCTATACACAAATAATGTAGCAGAAGGAGAAATCAAGGAATCGATCTCAATTACAATAGCACCAAAACCATAAAATAACTAGAAATAAACTTAACTAAAGAGGTAAAAGATCTATACGTTGAAAACTACAGAAAGCTTATGAAAGAAATTGTAGAAGACACAAAGAACTGTAAAAACATTCCACGCTCATGGATTGGAAGAACAAATATTGTTAAAATGTCGATACTACTCAAAGCAATCTACGTAGTCAATGCCATCCCTATCAAAAAAACCCAACATTCTTCACAGAGCTAGAACAAACAATTCCAAAATTTGGATGGAACAAGAAAAGGTCCCAAATAGCCAAAGTAATACTAAAAAAAAGAAAACTAAAGCTGGAGGCATCATAATTCTGGACTTCAAGCTATATTACAAAGCTGTAATCATCAAGACGGTATGTAATGGCACAAAAACAGAAACACAGATCAAAGGAACAGAACAGAGAAGCCAGAAATGGACCTACAAATGTATGGCTGACTAACCTTTGACAATGCAGGTAAGAATATCCAATGGAAAAAAGACAGTCTCTTCAGCAAATGGTAGTGGGAAAACTGGATGGCGACATGCAGAATGAATCTGAAACCCTTTTCTTACACCATACACAAAAATAAACTCAAAATGGATAAAAGACCTAAATGTAAGACACAAAACCATCAAAATCCCAGAGGAGAAAACAACCTCTTTGACCTTGGCTGCAGCAACTTCTTACTAGACATGTCTCCAGAGGCAAGGGAAACAAAAGCAAAAATGAACTACTGAGACCTCATCAAGATAAAAAGCTTCTGTACAGCGAAGGAAACAATCAACAAAAGTAAAAGGCAACAGACAGAATGGGAGGAGATATTTGCAAATGACATATCAGATAAAGGGTTAGTATCCAAAATCTATAAAGAATTAATCAAACTCAAATAATACAGTGAAGAAATGTGCAAAAGACACGAACACACGCTTTTTGAAAGAAGATATCCAGATGGCTAACAGACATGCGCAAAGATGTTCCACATCACTCATCATCAGGGAAATACAAATCAAAACCACAATGAGATACCACCTGACACCTGTCAGCATGGCTAAAATTAACAACTCAGGAAACAACAGATGTTGGCAAGGATGTGGAGAAAGGGGAACACTTACACTGCTGGTGGGAATGCAAACTGGTGCAGCCACTCTGAAAAACAGTATGGAGGTTGCTCAAAAAATTAAAAATAAAACTACCCTATAACCCAGCAATTGTACTACTAGAGGTATTTATCCAAAGGATAAAAAAATGCTAATTCGAAGGGGCACATGCACCCCAATGTTTATAGCAGCACTATCAACAACAGCTCAATTATGGAAAGAGTCCAAATATCCACCAACTAATGAATGGGTAAAGATGTGGTGTGTGTATGTGTGTGTGTGTGTATGTATATATGTGTGTGTGTGTATATATATATATATATATATATATATATATATATATATACACACACACACATACACACCAAAATATTACTTGGCAATCAAAAAGAATGAAATCTTGCCACTTTTTTTTTTTAATTTTTTTTTTCAACGTTTATTTATTTTTGGGACAGAGAGAGACAGAGCATGAACGGGGGAGGGTCAGAGAGAGAGGGAGACACAGAATCGGAAAGAGGCTCCAGGCTCTGAGCCATCAGCCCAGAGCCTGACGCGGGGCTCGAACTCCCGGACCGCGAGATCGTGACCTGGCTGAAGTCGGACGCTTAACCGACTGCGCCACCCAGGCGCCCCAGCCACTTTTAACAACCTAGATGGAACTAGAATGTATTATCCTAAAGCGAAATAAGTTAGTCAGAGAGAGATAAATATCATATGATTTCACTCATATGTGGAATTTAAGAAACAAAACAGATGAACATAAGAGAAGGGAAGGAAAAATAAGATAAAAAGAGAGAGGGAGGCAAACCATAAGAGACTCTTAAATACAGAGAACAAACTGAGGATTGCTGGACGGGTGCTGAGTGGGGAGTTAGGATAAATGGGTGATGGACATTAAGGAGGACACTTGTTGGGATGAGCCTGGGTGTTCTATGTAGGTGATGAATCACTCAATTCTACTCCTGAAATCAGTATTACACTATATGTTAACTAACTTGGATTTAAATAAATTTTTTTAAAAATTCAAAAAAAATCACTCTAGATAATCTAGGAAAAAAAATGCTCAACTCTGTTCTTCAAATAAAGTCCATTTTCTCCATTATAGAACCAATAGATATTCAATTTAGAAAAAACAGAGAAGGATAAAGGTGGAGAGGGAAACCACTTTTTGTGCACTATTTCTAAATCACTGTATTTTGAGGTACTTCCTCCCAATCTTTTTTAAATTTATATTTATTTTTCAGTGTTGTGATGTAACATTCTAGTCTCAGAGAAGAAATCTGCATAAATAAATTATAAGGGTGTGAAAGAACTTTTGCTAGCATACTTTAAAATAAAATAAATACCTATTTCTGATAATTTTGGAGTCAAACTGCTGAAAAGAGAAGATGAGCTAAATGTCCCTTGATATCACTTGAATTTCGCAATTATATATACACAAGAATTCATAACCATTTTATTAATGGATGGTATTTTTTAATTTTTGGCCAACACAAATGAAATGTCAATGAAAATCCTATTCAAAGAACTGATATGCATGTGAGAGAAAACAAAAACATATGAAGTTAAGTATAATAATGGAGACTAAGTAATATAGCTATCCTTGATTTATGAAATGGACACAGAAGAGACTATCTTATTATAATGAGTTACATTTTTACATACATTATAAGGAAAAACAGTGACTTTCACTTTTTAAAAATTTGTGACACATAAATGCCAGTTTGGGGCAAGGAAATACTTCACATATTGGAAAATCTGATGCCCAAAGGCCATAGTAGAGACAGCCTTCTGGCTTCTCTAGGTTCTGGTATCTCTTTCATGCCACTAGCTTATTCATACCCTCTCCTGTTACAAGATATGCAGATTTTTCCCTATGCCTACAGACTCTAAAACTCAAAGAAGAGTTCCTCAATTGTGGTTTCTCTTTTTAGTCATACAAAGTCAGAATGCATAATAGAGGTGAGCTATTTGCAGAAATTTTAAAGTATTATCTAACTCGAAGACTTCTTAAATTTAATAAACTCACGTAAATAAATCTCCCAACCAATTTTTGCTAATACGTGTATATCCTTGGGGGTATCATTTATTTAATACTTTATGAGAGGGTAAAATTACTCAATCTGTTTTTCCGATTCTAGATGTTCAGAAGCATAAAATGAAAACCAAATGAACAAGAATCTGTTTGCCAAGCTTTTGTTTTAAAGTACTTTTAACTTCAAAAAATATCAAAATAATATCCTTTAATATGGTGGGATATTTAACAAAGTTTAGACAACCACAATTTGACACATCTTTACAGAATTGGTAGGGGATGAAATGTGAATGCAAAAAAGACTAGAACTTGAGATCAACATTCTAACTTCCTGGAAACAATTAGGAGTATTTATCTATATATCTATGAAATTAAAGCTTGTACCATTTTTTTTTGTTTTTATTTAGTTAATGACATTTAAAAGAACTATCTGGGGAAAGAGTAAAACCCAAACAAAACAACTAAAGGATATGAGTAGAAGACTATACCTAAAAGTCATGTGTATCTAAAGAGGGGAGGGTGGAGGAGGGATCTAGGTTAAAAGTTTATGTTTCAGGTAATAATGAAAGTCAGAAGTTTGAACAAATTAATTCTTTGATGTTTTGAGTTTCTTCTAAATCACATTTCAGGACAGAATTTGTGTTTACAATATACAAAAATGTAATCGCTCATTACACATGATCCCAAATCTCCCTTGGCTACCTGCAGCAAATTTGACTCCAAACCACCAGGTCCATGGCATGATGGTATGATGGAAGACATGCAGGAAAGTCACTTGGCTATTTTTCTTACGCAGAACAAAAAAGATCTGAAATAATTTTAAAAAAATCAAGTTCATATAAAATCATGCAATGATATATCTACTGTTATAAAAATATTGGCAAAGTACAAACTATTTCCCATCATCACTTGCACTGAAAGAGCTGCCTTAGAGAATGCTCACAGAAGCAGCTGATTCTCCAAGGGGTAGCTCAAAAGCTCATTAGTATGAAGGAACTTTGGTATGATGCCTAGTCATGGGAGAATCAATAAAAAGGTGTTAAAGAAATTGAATGCAGATTTTAAAATCAAAAATGGAAAGTGAAGAACATAGCCAAAGAATATTGAAAGAATTATTATTGGCAGGAAAACATCCACGTGGATTTTGAAGTACATGGGAAAGCAGAGAGTCTCAATTCTTAAGACACATCCTACTAATTTAGATAAGGGATTAAGCAAACTGAAAGAGGACTTGCAACAAATCAAAAGTTAGCATATTATTAGTAGATAAAGATGAAAAGGGAAAAACTTGAGGGGTTTTATAGAAACAGGATGGAGAAAAAAAAAGTAGCCTAGGAAAAATGAGAAGAGCAGCAAAGGCACCATCCAGATTGAATGCACCCGCGGTTTGCAGAAACTCTACAAACAAAGAGGAGAAAAGGCAGGCAAAAGCAGGGGGAAATTTAAATTCGAGAGCAGAATTAAATGTTCAAAAAATACTGAAAATTCAGAATACCAGTATTGAGTCGGACTTCTAAATACAGACTAAACAGAGCAGCACAAAAAAAGTATCCATAGTAGTATTTGAAAAATGTGGTTCAGGGAAGAACACAGAGGCACCAACAATTTTTTTGTGGAACGTGGAACTGAGAACATGCAAAGCAGAAAAAATGAGGCCGAGAAGCATTTGCTTATTATGCACATGGAAGAAGGCAGCATGGTGCAACGGAAAAGCCCCAAACCAGCTATCTGGGACCCTGACCCCAGACAGTAGCAGCATTCCTCTGGGGAAATTACTTACCTTCCTGGCTTCAATTTACTTTCAGATTGAGGGCTCTGAACCAGATTAGAGGTTCTCAACCCTGGCTGTATATGCCAATGTCCAAGAAGCTTTTCAAAAACACCATGCCTGGTTTCTAACTATAGACCATCTGGCACCAAATCTCTGGAGGTGGGACCCAGGTTTTTGTTGTTGTTGTTGTTGTTGTTGTTGTTGTTTTCTAATGCAGTTAATCCTCTTGCCTCAGCCTCATGAAGGCTGAGAACCACGGAACTACAGTAGAGGTCTCAAAGTGTGGACCCTAGGCCAACAGCAATAACATCACCTGAGTACTTAAAAGAAATGCAATTCTTGAGGCCAACATAGGACCTAGCAAATCAGAAACTCTAGAGGTGGGGTGCAGGCATCTGTGTTTTTAACAAGCCCTCTAGGCAATTCTAATGCATGCCCAAGTTTGAGAACTACTGTATGCTATACTCACTAAAGTCCTTTCCAATTCCAACATTATGTGATTGTTCAGGTGAGAAGGTGAAGCATGTTGAGATTTGCTACAAGAAACATATTTGTATGTACTCTGAAGATAGAACACACTTGTCTGTCTTAGACAGACAGAACTGGTTCCAGATAACTAAGACCCACATATCCCAAAGATATGATAAATATCCAGCTTTCCTAAGCTACTCTGAAAACAGAAGTACACAGCATTCTCCTCTCATCATGTACCCTACTCCATGGCACTTGCTTCTCCCAGAGCCCAGTCATCCAAATTCAGAGCTGATCTTCAAAGGATCTTATGTGGGAAGAGAGAACACCTAGTAAGCATGAACTTCAGAACGGCAGTTGGGGATAGTTTTGATATTACCAAAATTACTGATACCCCAGGGATGATATCCTAATTTATGTTTAAGAATTATGAAGCATTTATCCTCTTAAAGGAATATGGATGACAGAGTGCTTTGCTTTACACTGGCAGAACCCAAGGTAAAATGTTTTCTGCTCTTTGATTCCTGAGCTTGCTTCCCAAAACACCTGTCATCCATCTCCATAAAGATACACAGTTTTGCAATGTATATGACAGTTACGTGCTTATCCTAATCAGGCAGTAGATACATAAAAAAACCTTTTGGAGTTTGCAAAAGACCAGAAAAAAAAAAAAGCTTATCCTATCTATTCTCTAAAATTACTGATAATAAAAGGTAAGAGATAATAGGAGTTCTGCCTGAAGTACAGAGATAACCAAAGTTATCAGACAACAACTGAACTCTAGCAGTTTATTGCTTCCATTGAGACATCAAACATTTACCAAATGTGGTGACCACATACTCACAGTATCTAATAGCTCAATAAATTTGGAGAAGTAATAAAGCCAACAGGTGCGTACCATCTGCAGAAACACACAAAGATACAAATTTATCTTATTTTTATACAGAGGAAAATTTTATTTTTTTAATTTGGCAAAATACACATAACCAAATTTACCATCTTAACCATTTTTAAGTGTTCAGCTTGGTGGCAGTTAGTACATTCACTTTGTTGCTCAACCAATACCACCATCCATCCAGAGAATTCTTTTCATCTTGCAAAACTGAGACTCTGTACCTGTTAATAAGTAAGATCTCCCCTCCCACCCATGGGTCCAGAAAACTACCATTTTACTTTCTGTCTCTGAATTGGACTACTCTAGGCACCACATGTAATAGAATCATACGGTATTTATCCCTTCGTGCCTTGATTATTTCACTTAGCATAATGCCCTCAAGGCTCATCCATGTTATAGCATGTGTCAGAATTTCCATCTTTGCTAAGGCTGAATAATATCCCATTGTATGTATATGCCATGTTTTCTTTGTCCATTCATCTGTCCGTGGACATGTTAATAATGCTGCTATGGACAGGGGAGTACAGATACCTGAGTCCCTGTGTTCAATTCTTTTAGGTATACACCCAGAAATGGAATTGCCAGATCATATGGGAATTATATTTTTACTTTTTTTGAGGAACCAGATATGAATTTGTTTTTAAGTCCAGGAAGTTAAAAAATAAAAGTACCAATTTTCATTAAACAGAAAACTACACACCTGATTTCATTTGATTCTTTCTGATAACTTTTAGTTTTCTCTCAATACATATAATCTGACAGATGAGTCATTTACTTCTTCTGAGTTCACATTAAGTGTTAAAAAATAGAATCTCAGAAGTTTTAACATTTAATTTGAGTTACAAGATATTCCAAAGAGAAACTTACCCTCAGTGCTAAAGGTGACTGTGAGTAGTCAACAATTTCACATCGAAATGAATAACCTGTACCCCAGCCAGACATCACAAACTGTAAGAGAGCACATGCATATTAAAGAAGGAAGCATTTGCTCAACAGCTATAATGAAGGTAGTTTTGATTGTGCCTCCTCACCACATTCTCAGCTGAGCCAGCATTCAGGTCAGTGGGAAAGCCAGGCTAGAACAGTTAGAACTAGCAACTCAATTGATAGTCAAAGCAACAAGAATTTTCAAAATTGTACAGTCATCTATTATTTCTATCAACTGTGTTCATATTCAAGTGTCCATTTCTTAGGATGATTATTCTGATATGGTGGAGAATAAAACATTGGGAGTGTTTTGCCTCAACAGCAAATACTGGTAGGTATATGTCAGTATATGTACATGTGTGTACATCTATATATGCCCATTAGTATATTTGTGTACTCTGAAGGGAACAAGTGGGTCTGAAAACAGTCCTTTCTGGTGATTTCCAGTCTTCTCAATTAGTCAATAAAATACATAGGCAAACCAAGATTCCTCACGGTACTCATAAGAGCGTTACCATAACTGCATTTTCCTGTCCTTTACTAGTGGGTATAATGTGAAGGGGTAGTCTGTGGGTCTTAAAATCAAGATTGATGAAACACAAGACTCAGAGATCAGTTCATCTTTGGATTCACATAACAAGTAAGAGAGGAAAATGTTATCAGTAAGAGTGCAATTTGGCATGCCTTAATTCCAGCACACCCACTAAGGAATCATAGACTAGTGGTGGGAAGAAAAAGCCTATTGTTGTTATCTGAACCTCAATTCAAAGATTTATATGGACATTCTTTTAGTATGATGGTGGGAAGTTCTTTTAAAACACTATCTGATTCAAATAAAAATTTTAATAAAATTTTAAAAAATGAAACAGTATCTGAAAATGAAAAGCTAAGGGCTCTAATTTTATTTTTTCTAGTATGTTTTTTTTAATATATGAAATTTATTGTCAAATTGGTTTCCATACAACACCCAGTGCTCATCCAAGGGCTCTAATTTTAAATTAATGCACATATAAATGGTTGGTTTAACTTAGTATCCTCACAATATGATCAGCTCATCTCTGACATCCTATTCTCTCAAGTGCCAGCATCTTCTTCTTCAGTATAATAAATGCCTTCTTTTTCAGTATAATGGTGACATCATTTTCTGCCATTAATGCACATTTTAAATTTCTACTTTTAGTTACTATTAAAGCTAAAATGAAAACTTTATCATAAATTAATTTTTATTTTTTTAAAAAAAATTTTTTTTCTTTTTTTCAACGTTTTTATTTTATTTTTGGGACACAGAGAGACATAGCATGAATGGGGGAGGGGCAGAGAGAGAGGGAGACACAGAATTGGAAACAGGCTCCAGGCTCCGAGCCATCAGCCCAGAGCCTGACGCGGGGCTCGAACTCACGGACCGCAAGATCGGGACCTGGCTGAAGTCGGACGCTTAACCGACTGCGCCACCCAGGCGCCCCGATAAATTAATTTTTAAAGGCAAAAGTTTATGAGGCATTAGCAGAATGATATTTTAATGGTAAAAAACAAAAAGAAACAAAGGAGCTAAAACAACTGTTTAGATTGTGGTGTTCAAAATCATACCATCCTTTTCTGATATCAACTCCGAGCTTAATTCATAAGATATTTAATCTCACTCTTAACTTGGTCAATTACGAAATCTTAAAAAAAGATTATCTTAAGATTCACAAAAGTATAAGACATATTTTAAGAGTGAGAAAAATAACTTACAAAAACAAGTCAATAAGTTTTTCCTCAAGGGAACAATGGAATGTGGTGGAAAAACAGCTAATTCTGTTGTACAAAATCCTGATCTGTCAGTGAGTGTCATATTCTCTTCCATTCAGACTATCTTCTAACTGATGCAAGTAAAACTGAAAGTCCACTTACTTAATGGGGATGCTGGCTCTCCACCATACCCTACCCCAAATAAACATGGAGCTGGACAAGAGAAACCCTGTGACATGGGCTCCTGGGTGGTCTTCACCAGTGTCTCTCTATTAATGTCTGACTGGTGCCAAGTAATTAGCACATTCAAAACCATCACTACACGATAAGACACGTGGGATCCTTTAGTCTGGTGTACTTCCCTTTCACCTTGTTCATATTTTCCCTAACATCCCTAGTGGAGGTGTTTCCTCTGTAGACCTAATGCAATTGTGCTACACCCAGTAAACCATGTGTTCGGTGTTCTGGAGATGACATCCTGACCAGCTGTCAAAGGTCTTTGTTTAAAGACAGAGTGAAGCCTAACGCCTTCCTGATATTAAGATTAAGAACATTTTAACAGTCTACAAAACTTCTGACATATATGTCTATATTTCAGGCAATTAAGAAGAACGAGTGATAATGTTCATTTGGCAGGTAATAAACCCCAAAATTGGCACATAAGTAACTCTAGTATGAGTGATTAATGGGAGATAGAAACTGCCAAATTCAGATATTTTCAAAACTTCTTTTACATTGCAATTGTTAAAACAGGAAACCAAACTTACTGGCTATAATTTAATTACTTCCTGAGAAATGTATTTGGGGATATCACATTGAATGGCACAATCAGACACAGAGCATAAAGGGACCTGAGAGACAATCTGGTTTAATCCTGACTCTATAAAACAGGAGAACTAAGGCCCGGAGAGGTTAAGTAACTTGCTCAAAATGAGGCAGCTGGTTAGTAGCATAACTGGTACTAACTGGTCCCTGGTCTCCTGGCTACTAGGTCACTCTCTTATAGGCTCTACAGGTTATTTCCTATCTCTCATAACCTGGTTAGACCACCTCTATTACTCTTTCCCTTTCAGTTATTCATGATCCGGAAGGGACAGTAAGGTAGCTTGTAGTTAATTTTGGTAATAAAGTAGAAGAAATAGAAGGTAGCAAGGTAAGTCCAGACTGCAGGGAGGCCGGTAATGAGGCTCCAGCAGATTTAAGGTGACTCAATCAGGTGGATTCGCAGCAGGAATCAGGTAGGAGGGATGCATGTGCAGAGGTCATGGTGTCAAGAGGGGCCAGAGGGGTCATGGTGGGCCCTAGAGAGTTCCAGTTCTGTGGAAGCATAGGCTATGCTGCAAAGAAGTAACTAAGGAGTAGAGGATGAGGGAGACCACCAGTATTAGAAAAGAAGCAAGGAATCACAGAAAACCAGGTAAGTGAGGCTGGGTGAAGGTTGTTAATAGCAGAGTGGGTGAGAGAGAAACCATGAGTCTACTCTTGGGTCCTGGAAGATCATCATCTCTCTTTATTAACAAAGTAACAATTAAGGGACAGACTCCCTCAGGTACTTCTTTGTAGGAGTCTAAATTCCCTGTCCCTACAAGGCCCATCTAAATCAAACCTAAACAGTCTACCATCTTACAGCTCATCAGAGCTTCCTACCATGGTGATGGTAACTCATTACAGAGTCAGGATGAGCTCCTGATGTCAGACAGACCTGGATTCAAATATTGGTCCTCCACTAATACTACAGTAGCTATGCTACTTTGAGTAAGTTACTTAATTTCTCCATGTATGAGTTTCCTGAAAACTAACACGTATGGATTCATTCAATCATCTATTAAGACTAAGTATGTGCAAGTCCCCAAACTTAATGTTAATTTTTCTCACTACTTGTGAGGTAGAGTATATTGAGATCCTCTATACCCAGTCTATACATAACAATTTTTTTTGGCAAATACTTGCTCTAGTGAGCTAAATTTCTAAAATTCCTTAAATCTCAAAGAGTCATCACTATAATTATAACAAGACATATAATGACAGAAAAACAGGAAGACTCAGGCAAAATTCTCCCATTAGGAATACTTGAAGACACTTGCCTCATAACACATATACATAGAAAATAGCACTATGGAAAAATTGTACGTTATCATCGCTTTCTTGAGTTCAAAGGGTTTTCGATTCTCCATGAGCTTTGGTCCTAGAGAAGTGACAAAATAGACATAGAATCCCAGGATGATGGTTTGTGGCAGAGGTGAGGACATGAGGAGCCAGTCTTCAACTCTTGGATCTAAAAACAAAATGTAAGTGCACATTCATTGAGCCAAGAAATAACTGACAGCAACCAGCATTTCTTAAACAAGCACCTAGATCCTAATGTTGACAGCAGACTATTTGGTCAATGATCACTACTGTCTTTGGAAGCCTAAGAGTAAGGGCTAGGAGTAGGGCTCCTACTGAAGAGTAAAAAGAGTAGGGCTGTTACCACCACAGGCCTCAAAGGGCAAAGGGAGGCAGGTAGTGGTTACCAGAACCCAGGAGTCAAATGGACAAGCCCTCCAGAAGAGGAGCTGTGACCTTCAGTGGAGGGAATGGGCCAACATAAGGCAACTATGGAAGTGACTGGGGAATTAACATCTCAATACCACTCTCCTCTCTCTCTCTTTCTAGTTTCCTGGGGTTCTCCATTGGTTGAAACCAACCAGAACCAGATGGTAGGAGAGTAAGCCTGTGGACTCCTCACGGTCCAGCACAGGATACAGAGTAGATCTGGGGAACAGAGGACATGCAGCAAAGTTCCACCATCCATCTATAACCACTAGCAACATTTTAGAGTTTCTCCACCCAGATATTCTTTTATATATAAAAATATGTTTGTGTTTGCTGTTTCTTGACTTTCTTCTTTCCCCAAGAAAACTGGGACATGGGGCGCCTGGGTGGCGCAGTCGGTTAAGTGTCCGACTTCAGCCAGGTCACGATCTTGCGGTCCGTGAGTTCGAGCCCCGCGTCGGGCTCTGGGCTGATGGCTCAGAGCCTGGAGCCTGTTTCGGATTCTGTGTCTCCCTCTCTCTCTGACCCTCCCCCGTTCATGCTCTGTCTCTCTCTGTCCCAAAAATAAAGAAATGTTGAGAAAAAAAAAAAAATTTAATAAAAAAAAAAAAAAAAGAAAACTGGGATATTTCCATATATTCTGTATCACAGAATCAGAGAACTGAAAGGGACCTTAGCGTTATCTACTTAAAGTGTGAGTCTAGGTGTCCAAAATAGGCTAACTAACCTGACATTTGGGGGGGGGGGAACTATATTGGCCTCATAACCATGTAAAGAGAAATTCACCTGGTCACTGCTCATTCTAGACCAGGAGAATTAGATCAGTTAAAAATTGCAACTTGAGGGGCACCTGGGTGTCTCAATCAGTTAGGCATCAGACTCCTGACTTTGGCTCAGGTCATAATCTCACAGTTTCTAAGATCGAGCCCCACACTGGGCTCTATGCTGACAGCATGGAGCCTGCCTGGGATTCTCTCTCTCCCTGTTTGCCTTTCTCCCACTCATGTGCTCTCTCTCTCAAAATAAATAAACATTTTTTTTAAAACACTGCAACTCTAGATAAAATGTGCTTTGGAGATGAAAAGTTCAGCACAGGGAATATAGTTAATAATGCTGTAATGGTGACAGACGGTAACCACTCTTATCATGGTGAGTGTAATGTAAAGAACTGCTGAATTAATATCCTGTATATCTAAAACTAATATAACAGTGTATGTCAATTATACTTCAATAATGAAATTTTTAAAAAGCATTTGAGAAAAAAATATATATGCCAAATCAACAGTGGACTTGCAAAAATAACAGGTATTCCTGAACAGGAGAAAAACAGAAAAATATTCAAATAGATCATAAAATATTTTTCTGAAAAAATGAAAATCAAAACTAATCTTTATGTCAAAATACTTACCATGTATCAGGAAGTAAATACTAATGAATAAACAAATACAGATGTATGTACAGTTCTTGTATTGCAAGGATAAACAAAATTTCTATAAGTATGATGAAAGAAGCAACAAACCTTAAAATGAAAAAATGTCAGACTTGTCCCACAAGTTTCAACACCAATTGACCACAAAAAAAGGATCAATATATATATAGACTGATAGAAAAATTGATATAATCTAAGCATTCTTTTTTTTTTTTTTCAACGTTTTATTTTATTTTTGGGACAGAGAGAGACAGAGCACGAACAGGGGAGGGGCAGAGAGAGAGGGAGACACAGAATCGGAAACAGGCTCCAGGCTCTGAGCCATCAGCCCAGAGCCCGACGTGGGGCTCGAACTCACGGACCGCGAGTTCGCGACCTGGCTGAAGTCGGACGCTTAACCGACTGCACCACCCAGGCGCCCCTAAGCATTCTTAATATATTTAAAATGTTGTTCAAGTAGAAAAGGAAAAAAAAAACATTAAAGTCAAACTTGTTATTATTATTTCTAATATGAGCTATTATTACAGGATAAATAATTTGAGTAATTATTTTAATGCCTCAAGTATAAAAAGTGACCAAACTAGCAGTTAAAAATACCTTAAAAGGGGCACCTGGGTGGCTCAGTCCGTTGACCGTCTGACTTCAGCTCAGGTCATGATCTAACACGGCTTGTGAGTTCGAGCCCCACATCGGGCTCTGTGCTGACAGCTCAGAGCCTGGAGCCTGCTTCAGAATCTGTGTGTGTGTGTGTGTCTTTCTGCCCCTCCCCTGCTCATACTCTGTCTCTCTTTCTCAAAAATAAATGAACATTTAAAAAGGATACTCTTATGAGATAATTGGCAAAATATAAATACTGGTTGAATTCTTGATGATGATGTTTTATTTCAATGTAATTATAACATTATGGCTATATTTTGATGTCTGAAAATATTTTTATTTTTTTAAATATTTTCTAAAGTTTATTTATTTATTTTGAGAGAGAGAGAGGGAGGGATGGGGCAGAAATACAGAGGGAAAGAGAGAATCCCAAGCAGGCACCACACTGTCGACACACAGCCAGATGTAGGGCTGGATCTCACCAACCAGGAGATCACGACTTAAAATGAAATCAAGAGTTGGACACTTAACCAACTGAGCCACACAGGCACCCCTGAAAATATTTTTTTTTTATTAAAAAAAATTTTTTTTAATGTTAATTTATTTTTGAGGTGGGGAAGGGCAGAGAGAGAGAAGGGGAGACACAGAATCCGAAGCAGGCTCCAGGCTCTGAGCTTTCAGCACAGAGCCTGACATGGGGCTTGGACTCATGAACTGTGAGATCATGACCTGAGCCAAAACCAATAGTCAGGCACTTAACCAACTGAGCCACCCAGGCACCCCTAGAACATTTCTATGGAGACCTCCAAAGGCACCTGGATATTTGGATCTGGAATTAGGAGAGAGATCTGGGCCAAGGATGTACTATTGGGGGTCATTATCACATAAAAGATGAACCATAGAGCCATGCAAGTGGCTGAGGAAAGAGCATAGAATAAGAAGCCTCAGTGATTCAAGTCAGAATCTTGAGGACTCAATCTTCACAGGAGGAATGGTACATGAGAAAACTATAAAAAAGAATGAGGAGTGGCCAGAGAGGCAGAAGGAGAACCAGAGAAGTAGGCTATCTGGAGGCCAAGGGAAGAGTTAATCTTTGGAAGGAGTCAAAGGATAAAATGAAGCAGAGAGACAAAGTAAAATGTAGACTGAAAAGTGATACTGGATTTAATAAAAGGAAGTCACTGATGCTCTCAGCAGGAACAATTTCAGTCAAGTATCCTACACAAGATAGAAATTCAACAAAAGTTTGCTGAAAGACATTCATAAAAACACAAAGTCTTAAAATTAAAATCTTAAATTAAACCTTAAAGTTCTTAAAATTAAAATTAAAATTTCTGATGTGCTGTGTTAGTGTGTTAGTGTGTTGTCGCTTCTGTTAGTGACCATCCTTCTCTTCAACAAGTTCCCCAAACATCCGGGTACCACGTGCAGTGTAAACGGCCATGAGGAATGCTAGCCACAGGCCTGTAACTCACCAGGGAAGTCTCCATAAATAAAAGTTGTCACACAAATGGGGACTTAACGGACAGAATCAGAACTGCTCAAACTTTGTTGAATTTTTCCTGTCAGTGGATAATCTGAAGCTTAGAGGAGCATTGTAAGCCACAGGAATATGTCTAGTTTTTATCTCCAATGAAATAAAGACTGAAAACTAGTACCAAAGAAGACCACTGGTAGGACATTAATATTATCGTCTTTGGATGGTAACAGTATGGATGATTTTCACTTTTTGCCTTTTTCTTTAAGCCATTTAAAATGTTGCTGTTCTTAAGACATCGTAGGCATGACTGAAAACTAGGGTTTTTTGTGTGTCGGTAAAGGAACTCCTGAACTAAAGATATATTTTATTTTATTCTTTTATTGACACATCAGGGGGAAAAATATCAAATGACATCATCTTTCTGTTTTCCTTTGGTAGCAGTAGAAAGAAAACAAGCCAGGAAAAGCATGCTGGGCTGGCTCAGGAAGCAGGAAAAAAATAGAAAAACACTTTAAAATGAATAATTTTTTCCTGTAATTTAACATTTTAATCATATACCTTCTATCAATATCCTACGTGTAACTTTCACATTTTGTAAATTTAAAAATACCATTGTATCTTTTAACAAAAACTAGCTAATTTCATGCTATTTTCATAAGACAATATACCAAGTTTGGGGGTTTTAAAATCCTATTTTCAGTGAGCTTTGGAGTGAGCGGGCCTGGGTTCTGACCCTGGGCTTTCCCACTGACTCGTGTGATCTGGGGCCACTGACTTCACTTTTCCGTGCTTACTTCCCTCATATGTGAATTGGGCATAAAGCAGCATGTAACTCATAGGGGATTTAGTGAGTATGTAAAGAGCCTATATGTAAAGAGCCTAGCACAACATAAGGGCTCAGTAATTATGCATTGCTATTATTACAACACATATCAATTCTTTCAGCATAGCAGAATCACCTCTGCAGGATTTAAAAATCAAATGGTCAAAAAAATGACCCTGACCGAACTGCATCAGAATCCTAGGGCATGGGGTTCCAGGCATCCATAAGCTGCTGAGGTGACCATTATGAACTGTCAGAGTTAAGAACCAAGGGTTCAGGAGCACCTGGGTGGCTCAGTCAGTTGGGCGTCCAACTTCGGCTAAGGTCATGATCTCATAGCTTGTGAGTTTGAGCCCCACATCAGGCTCTGTGCTGACAGCTCAGAGCCTGGAGCCTGCTTCTGGTTCTGTGTCTCCTTCTCTCTCTGCCCCTCCTCTGCTCACACTCTGTGTCTGTCTCTCCCTCAAAAATAAACAAACAAACAAAAAAGAACCAAAGGTTTAGTGCCTATGGCCTCAGCATCCCTTACTACGTGCTCTGTAGTGGTCTTTTATGTGGTTTCCCTGCCCTGGATCCAATTTGCTACATCTTGTCTTCCATACAACTGCCAAGTTCACTTTCTAAAAGTATAGCTCTGTTCAGATTATTCCTCTGCTTCAATCAGCTCTCCCTACTGAGCAAATAAAAGTCAAAGTCTTTAATATGATGTTCATGACTCTGGTTATTGTTAACACTGACAACTGTTCATTTTTCCTGCCTTCTTTCTCAATGATGGTTATACCTTTCTAGATAGGAAGCCCACGTCCCTGTGAGGTAGGGGCTCCCCACGACAAGATGTCTATAAATCACGTACAGATGGTGACTTGTTTAGGGAGTTGTAGAGGGGACTGCTTGATGACATTTAAAGGCTGTGATCAGACTAAATTTAAAGTCTATGATAAAGACTCACTCTGTGATCCCACAAATTATAAAAGGTTCAGGGGTGAAGTGAGCTCTGTTTTCCCCGCAGACAAGAGGCTGAGGGGAAGAGTGTTTCATGTACCTTCTATTTGGCATCAGGGCTGGATTTAAGTGTCATAAGTAAAGAGAGCCAAGATGAAATAAGAGGATAGGAAGGCAGGTTGTCTGAAATCCATACCCCAGTGATTACCGCAGTTCTGACTTATTGCTAGGCTAACAATATTTTTTCAAAGAGTGTTCCAGAGAGAGAGAGTACAGGGAAAGTAGAAGTGCCACATACATAGAATTTTAATGAGCTTTTCCATCAACTACTTGTAAGAGAGTATTCTCTTCTTAAATAGCATGTACTAGCTCAAGTACACCCTTTAAAATTCAAAGCACCAACAAGATGAAGAAGTTGGAAGGAAAAGCAAACATGTGCCTCCAGCATGTAGTGAAATACTAAAGGTTCCGAATGGCAGCAACCTTATTCATACTCCGTCTTCTTGTAAAAAGATCATAACTAGGTTTGAAAAGCCATTGTTACTAACCAAACACAAGGAAAATTACTTCTAAAACATTAAAAAGTTTCCATTTTTCTACGGTCCCAAATGCTACTAGAACATTATTTCAAAATTTGACATTTCGTGTCTAAGAATCACCATAAATCCTCTTACAGCTTAGTGTTAATTAAGTCATATTTAAATCTGTAGCTGTGGAATTTTCCACATGAAATAACTATGCAGTATCACCACTTCCCTAGCAATCAGAAAACCAAAGAATAACAGTAGGTTTCCCGAATGCTACTCAGGAATAGGGCCAATGCCAAGAATACATTTGAAATTCTTGGCCCTTGATCATGGGTTCAGACCTTCCCAGGGCAAGCAAAGTAAAACTGGACTGAGATGGCCAGGAGTGATTTCTAATGGCTCTCCGAGATCAATATCACACTAAGCAGAAGCAAAAACCTCTCCCGTTACACCTGATAGTGTTCTCACAA